>NW_026571153.1:1660449-1672949 GCF_026225935.1 Boleophthalmus pectinirostris | reverse complement strand
CGAGACTGAGACCAGACCGAGACTGAGACCAGACTGAGACCAGACCGAGACTGAGACCAGACGAGACAGACCAGACCGAGACTGAGACCAGACCGAGACAGAGACCAGACCGAGACTGAGACCAGACCGAGACTGAGACCAGACCGGAGGCTCAGAGCCCACAACAGGCCAGGAGCTCGAAGCTGAGGCTCAGGCCCCGCGGAGGCTCGGAGTCAAAGCTCGGAGTCCACCCTGGTCCCGCTCTGGTCCAGTCTGGTCCCGGTCTGGTCCCGGTCTGGTCCCGGACCTGGATCAGTCCTGGTTCAGTCTGTATGCAGCACAAAAGTTCAGCATCGCAGTCACGGACGTCACGTAAATGGTCGTGTTTTTTTTTTTCCATTTTTCATTTAAACACAAAATCGAAAACTGAAAAAAACAAATCATTATCTGTTTTTTTCATTTTGGTTTTGGAGACAAATGATGAAGAAAACTCTTGTTCTTTTCGTTTTCTTCATTTGGTTTTATATTGAAAAACGAACGAACGAACGACACACAGGTTCAGGTCTGTTTTTGAGGAGATAACAACATTATAACTCCACTTAAACCTCACGAGAGTCCGTTTTGCGCAACACTGGACGTTTAAAAATCAGGAATAACATGAAACGGGGCATTTCTGGAGGAGGATAAAACCGCGTCTCTCGTCTCTCCGGGTTCCGGGGCCGGACAAAAGCGGTGGGTAATAGAGTTCTTCCCGCGCGGGGTGAGTTATGGCGCGTGATGTGAAGCCAAGGCTGCCCCAGGACCCCCGAGGCCGACGCCAAGGTGGGCTCCATAAAACACCGGCGCACCAAGGTGAGCGGGGAGCGCGTAGGCAAATATGGAAAAGAGCGACGGCGCCTCCGGTCATGACAAGACATCGAGCTTTTAACGGCTTCAGAGGCGACGCCGGTTTAAAGAGGATCTAATATATGACGCGGTTTTGAATGTTTTCTCTTTTAAAGGCGAAGTGTTTGACTTTTACACGGGGTTAATCCTCCAAGATTTAAAGGCAGTTTTATTACATTTGTCCTCACCTGGATTATTTCTCTTCATTTTGCATTTAAACGAAAAATGAGAAACAAAAAAAACAACAATTTTCTTCACTATTTGTCTCCAAAACCAAAATGGAAAAACAGATTAAACCAGGTCTAAATGAGGACTAAACCAGGACTGAACCAGGACTAAACCAGGTCTAAACCAGGACTAAACCAGGACTAAACCAGGTCTAAATGAGGACTAAACCAGGACTGAACCAGGACTAAACCAGGACTGAACCAGGTTAAACAGGACTAAACCAGGACTAAACCAGGTTAAACAGATTAACCAGGACTAAAACCAGTCTAAAACAGATCTAAACCAGGTCTAAACCAGGACTAAACCAGGACTAAAATAAACTGAACAGGACTAAACCAGGTCTAAAACAGATCTAAACCAGGATAAAACCAGGACTAAACCAGGTCTAAACCAGGACTAAACCAGGACTAAACCAGGACTAAAACCAGGTTAAACCAGGTCTAAACCAGGACTAAACCAGGACTAAAACCAGGTCTAAACAGGTCTAAACTCTAAACCAGGTCTAAACCAGGTCTAAACCAGGTCTAAAACCAGGAGGTCTAAACCAGGTCTAAACCAGGACTAACCAGGACTAAAGTCAGGACTAAAACAGGTCTAAACCAGGACAGAAAACCAGGACTAAACCAGGTCTAAACCAGGTCTAAAAACTAAAACAGGACTCTAAACCAGGTCTAAACCAGGCCTAACCAGGACTATCTAAACCAGGTAAACCAGGACTAAACCAGGACTAAAACCAGGTCTAAACCAGGTCTAAACAGACTAAACCAGGACTAAACCAGGTCTAAAATCTAACCAGACTAAACCAGGACTAAACAAACAGTCTAAACAGGACTAAAACCAGGTCTAAACCAGGTCTAAACCAGGACTAAACAGGTCTAAACCAGGTCTAAACCAGGACTAAACAGGACTAAAACCAGAACCAGGTCTAACCAGACTAAACCAACCAGTCTAAACCAGGTCTAAACCAGGACTAAAACCAGGTCTAAACCAGGTCTAAACCAGGACTAAAACCAGGTCTAAACCAGGTCTAAACCAGGCCTAAACCCAGGAACTAAACCAGATCTAAACCAGGTTTAAACCAGGACTAAAACAGGACTAAAACCAGGTCTAAACCAGGTCTAAACCAGGACTAAACCAGGACTAAACCAGGTCTAAACCAGGTCTAAACCAGGACTAAACCAGGACTAAAACCAGGTTAAACCAGTCTAAAGTAAACCAGGACTAAACCAGGTCTAAACCAGGTCTAAACCAGGACTAAACCAGTCTAAACAGGACTAAAAGGACTAAAGGTCTAACCAGGTCTAAACCAGGACTAAACCAGGACTAAAGTCAGGACTAAAACCAGGTCTAAACCAGGTCTAAAACAGATCTAAACCAGGACTAAAACCAGGTCTAAACCAGGTCTATGTTCCACGTCGCCACAGTCAGATTCTGTGTCTGTGGTCCAGGTTGTGGAGACACTTGTGTCCAGTCTTCTGCACTCGACCCTGTGAGTCCGTCTGCGGGGGCTGAGCCCACAGGGGGGTGGAGCCTCGTCACCCGTTCGGGCAGAGCCTGGGCCCCGTGGGCGAAGGTCCGGCCACCAGGCGCTCGGGCCCCAACCCCAGGCCTGGCTCCAGGGTGGGGCCCCGGCTTAGCCACACCGGGCGACGTCACGGTCCTCGATATTTCACTGTTCATAAGGGTCTGTGAACACACCTCGATACACAGGCCACGATACGATACACACCTCGATACACAGGCCACGATACGATACACACCTCGATACACAGGCACGATACGATACACACTCGATACACAGGCCACGATACGATACACACCTCGATACACAGGCCACGATACGATACACACCTCGATACACAGGCCACGATACGATACACACCTCGATACACGGGCCACGATACGATACACACCTCGATACACCGATACGATACACACCTCGATACAGGCCACGATACGATACACACCTCGATACACAGGCCACGATACGATAACACCCTCGATACACAGGCCACGATACGATACACACCTCGATACACAGGCCCGATACGATACACACCTCGATACACAGGCCACGATACGATACACACCTCGATACACAGGCCACGATACGATACACACCTCGATACACAGGCCACGATACGATACACACCTCGATACACAGGCCACGATACGATACACACCTCGATACACAGGCCACGATACGATACACACCTCGATACACAGGCCACGATACGATACACACCTCGATACACAGGCCACGATACGATACACACCTCGATACACAGGCCACGATACGATACACACCTCGATACACAGCCACGATACGATACACACCTCGATACACAGGCCACGATACGATACACACCTCGATACACAGGCCACGATACGATACACAGGCCACGATACGATACACACCTCGATACACAGGCCACGATACGATACACACCTCGATACACAGGCCACGATACGATACACACCTCGATACACAGGCCACGATACGATACACACCTCGATACACAGGCCACGATACGATACACACCTCGATACACAGGCCACGATACGATACACACCTCGATACACAGGCCACGATACGATACACCTCGATACACAGGCCACGATACGATACACACCTCGATACACAGGCCCACGATACGATACACACCTCGATACACAGGCCACGATACGATACACACCCTCGATACACAGGCCACGATACGATACACACCTCGATACACAGGCCACGATACGATACACACCTCGATACACAGGCCACGATACGATACACACCTCGATACACAGGCCACGATACGATACACACACCTCGATACACAGGCCCGCGATACGATACACACCTCGATACACAGGCCGCGATACGATACACACCTCGATACACAGGCCACGATACGATACACACCTCGATACACAGGCCACGATACGATACACACCTCGATACACAGGCCACGATACGATACACACCTCGATACAGTGAGCTTTCGATTCAAGACGATATATTACAAATCGATTCGACACAGTTCAATAAAAATAAAGGCTAAATCATGTCTGTGATACTAAAAGTTTTTTTTAAACCACTTTTTGTTCAAAGTTCATATGAAACACAAACATTTAATTCATCAAAACAGTGAAAATGTCAAATGTGTCGCATAAAAAAGTTTCCTTCCTCTAAACAAGCAACAAAACTGTAGCTGTAACAAAATAATTTAGTGAAATATAACAAAAAATCCTCTTGGTGAAATATCGATACAGCAGCCCACGATCTCGATACTGTATCATCACATTAAACGATACGATATATCGATATTTTAATATTTTTGCGCACCCCTACTGTGAACTGCTCTTAGTCTGACCCGTCACCCAGGACCTGTTTGTCATGAGAGATTCTACCAGCATGAAGCTCCGGGCAACACAGTCCTGGGATCAAACTCCACCACGGTAAGATCACAGATACAAGCGTCGAGATGAGTTTCCTCCGCAGGGCGTCTGGGCGTCTCCCTTAGAGACAGAGTGAGGAGCTCGGAGTAGAGCCGCTGCTCCTCCACGTGGAGAGGAGCGTCTGAGGGGAGGACGTCTGTTCTGATGCCTCCTGGACGCCTCCCTGGAGAGGAAGACCCAGGACACACTGGAGGGACTATGGCTACGTTCAGACTGCAGGGCTTAACGCTCAATTCCGATTTTTTTGTGAAATCCGATGTTTTTTCGAGGTCGTTCACATTTCCAATTAAATGCGACTTGTCTGTGACTCCAGTGTGAACGGTAAACGGCCCGAAAGTGTCCCACATGTGACACTGGAGACACGATGACGTCAACCCCATGCGTCAACCGCAGCGAGCGTCTCTGTGTTTACGGAAGTTGTCCAAATATGGTCGCGAGCATTGAGCACCTGGCGATTTTACAGTTCCGGTTTCCGCCTGCTTCAGCCAGAATAGTGACGTTTGTCGCTTGTTAATGACGTGGAGGTGGATGGATGAGCTTTGGCCGTTCAGACTGAAGTCACATGTCAAAAGATCAGATATGTATCAGTTTCAGGAGCACAGATCCAAGTGTCCTGGGTCACATTTGAAAAATTCAGATCTGTGTCGTTCAGACTGTCAATAAAAGATCAGATACAGGAACATAGAGACAAAAAATTGGATTTGGGTCACTTCAGGTGCAGCCTTAGTCTCTGGACTGGACTGGGAACACCTCAGGATCCCCCCAGGAGGAGCTGGAGGAAGTGTCTGGGGTGAGGGAAGTCTGGGAGTCCCTGCTCAGACTGATGCCCCCGAGACCCGACCCCGGGGAAGAGGAAGAACATGGAATGGAACCAGGTCTAAATCAGGACTAAAGTCAGGACTAAAACAGGTCTAAACCAGGATTAAAACGAGACTAAACCAGGACTAAAACAGGATTAAACCAGGTCTAAATGAGAATGAAACCAAGTCCAGGTCATTTTTTTTGTAAATAAATACTCTTTTACTGTTGAGATGCTAAATGCTAAAGCTAACGTGACTTCCTCCTTTCGCTCACTCCGGTGTTTGTTTTTGTTTTTTTTCCCGCAGACGGACACGGCCGAGGCAGAGGGTCTGGAGCGTCTCCTCCGCGAGGCTCTGGAGGAGGAGACACGAGCAGATCCATCACGCTCCGTCAACACCGGCTAATCAACAACAACACGCTAACCACACGCTAACGCTAACGACGAGCCGTAAACAAACGGCCGTGAAACGCGACGGTTTAAAAGGTCTCACACTTGATTAGTTTAATATCGTAAAGGGTTTTATGGGACGGGGAAAAGCGCTGGACGTACAGCGTGGCTCCGGGAGACACGGAACACGGAGAAAAGAATAAAGAACTAAAAATAAGAAAGGTTTTATTTCTATGTTTACTCATTTTTATTTTGTAATCGGCTGTAAACACAAATACAAAATTAAATTAAAGTTCCAGGATAAAGCAGAGCGGGTCAATATGAACATTTTAAGACCAAAACGACGAGACTCAAAGCAGAATTAAAGCTGCGTTCAGACCGGAGCGTCAAAAAACACGCTGGACGCCTTGAGTTGGAGCCTTTGTGTTTGAGTTCAGACGCACCAATGCACATCCTGGACGGCATGGATAAGATTTCCAACCGTCCCTTAAAGGTTGTATGGAGGATTTTTTTTGTTTCAAATTGTCAGTGATAGATTATAGATGCAGTCGCCTTGTAATTATGATGACCAAAAAAAAGAGAATAAAAATTCATCAACTCTGGACGTGGTGGGGCTAAACATTTGCCAATAGATAACGACACTGCCTCGTTATCTGTGAGCTGACAGGCTGTCAATCAAACTCCCTACGTTTCTAGTGTAACTGACTTGCCTGCGCCGCCGGTACGTGGTTTACGTACGACTGTCACACAGTCCACAGACGCAAGACGCACAGACGCTGTTTACTCCACCAACGCAACAGTTCTTAGCGGCTTTTTTTGACCTATATCTTCCTCACAGTTCGCACAAAGTTTGTTGCAATGGCGACAAGAATCCAGGAGCAGTTCGCCGCAAAAGAAAGTCCGTTTTTGAGGTCGCTGAAAGAAGAAGACAAGAGGAAAAGCAGCGAAGCCAAACTAAGGTGATTCTTGAAGATTCATTCCAGCGATGGCGCGACTGAAGCAGACGCAGGGTCTAAAGACTGACGCACTGGTCCACAAATTACTCCTGGACAGGAAACTTCTGCTTATTATGAAAACGTACTTTATTTCCAAGAGCTGGACAAACGTTTTTCAGGACACGAATGTGATATCCTATGTCTGAAAACGTCATTTTCAAGGCAAAGAAAGAGTCCGCTTGCTGCTGCGTGTTGTAGTTAGTTCATTCGCACGGAATCTCCGCGCAACCTTTTCTGCTCCCCTCTCCTCGCTGCTCGTTCCTTCTCCCTGCTCCTCACTTCTCCGTCTTGCCTAACCAACACTGTAGTTAGTTGTTTACAAGTCATGTGCAGTTCACCGGCTGTAAACAAACCTGTTTCTGGCGTAAGGAGGAGGAGGGAGGAGGTGTTTCTACGTAGGAGCTGTAGGGGAGGGGGGGGTGGTTTCACGCAGGAGCAACATTTGAAAAAGGACAAACAGTGGCTGGATTTCTCGTTCCTTGGAAAATCCTCTATACAACCTTTAAAAAACAGAATTGTCCCGTATTCAGAAACAAAAGTTACAGGTTCTGTATTGAGCTGAAAAGGAACACATTTTATCCCGTATTATGGTGAGAATCAAACACAGTGTGCAGTCACTGGAACGGGATGGATTTATAAGAAGATTGACAGTAAACACTTTCTCAGCGTCTCCTGCTCTGTGACACATGAGACGACAGGACACACATTCTCCACATAAACATCGTTAGTTGAGCGTCAGATCCACAGATCCCCAGGTTGGTGGTGTGATTCCAGCTCCAACAGATGAGTGCTGTTGTTGTGTCCTTGGGCAAGACACTTAACCCCCCTCCCCCCAGTGTCTGTGTGCACTGGTGTGTGAATGTGTCAGTGTGTGTGTAAGTGATTCCTTGTTTGCTTGTTGCTTTGAGCCTTGAAGGTGGAAAAAGAGCTATAGAAAAATGTGACCATGTGACCATCCTCCAGTAATGACAGGATGTAGTGCAGCAGAGCACATGTCCAAACACAGACGAAGGGACGATCGAGGGCGGACGACTGCTGCTCACTACAGTGAATAAATGAAATATGTGCAGGTTTAACACGTTAGAATGAACCATCGGACTTTATTCATGCTAAAACCACACACTAAATATTACATATGAGTTTTATCAAAGTAGATTTTCAAAATGCTTGCAGTAAAAAGTTAATTTTTAATTTATGCAACGTAATTTTGGCCAATTTACCTGGAAGCCTGAGGGCCAAGAAAAAGAGTTGTCTGAGGGCCACATTTGGCCCACAGGCCATAGTTTGGACATGCCTGATGTAGAGTTTCTTGTTCTGGTGTTGGTGGTTCTAGGGCACAGGTGTCAAACATACGGCCCGGGGGCCAGATCCGGCCCTCCAAGACCTTTAATCTGGCCCTTGGCTGATTTTCTACTAAAATATTTTAATTATATTTTCTATTAAAATCTTGTTAATTTTCTGTGGTGTTTATCACAGCAGCGTCTCCAGCGTCTCTGTACGTGGCCCCTCCCACCAGAGCAGCACAAATGAAGACTTGTCTCTTTCCAAACGCTCTTAAAGGACGATCGTTTTGACTGTTGACCGTGACACCCTCATCAGAAAAATGTCCAACATGAGAAAAGTGGAGCCGAGTGCAGGATTTTACAACAAAAATGGACTTATTCCTGTTTACAGACAAGTTCATGTTAAAACTTTGTGTTGAAATTGTATTTTTCTTAAAGTTTCAGGTTGTTCATAATATTATAATATTTTGTAAAAGAAATAGTTCATCAATGAAAAGATTTCTGTAATAGATTTTCATTTCTCTGCACAAATATTTGAACTTATTGTTATTTTTGGGGTTTATATGACATGAGTTTTCTGATCCGGACACTTTGGGATCAGAGTCGGTTGGACACGACCCCGGAACAACATGAGTTTGACTCTCCTGGTCTAGGATCTTCCTCTTTTTTCTCCTTATTTCGGATAATAACGTTACAACGTCACTGGATACTCGTCCCTGATTGGTCACCGCCGCTCGTTCGATGCCAAAAGTTCAGCTTTTTCGATGCAAAAACGTAGGACGCCCCAAATGTCCACACAGACGTTGCAGGTAAAGTGGACGTGTCAACACCGCAGTCAAGGGCTTTAGTTTAGTTAAAGTCAACTAAATTACACAAAACTGACTCTTGTGAGCTTTAAGTCGTGTTCTGAAGTCGCAGTTTTCAGGTGAACAGCTCCTTTTCCCTTTAGTTCAGTAGAGATTTCTTGAACTCCAGGACTCTAAATGATCCAAATGATTCTGGTGAAGGTTTGTGGAGTTAGAAAAGGAGCAGAGGAGAAGGTCAGAGGTCACAGGTGCCTCCGTCTCCTTCTTCTTCACACTCACACGTTCTTTGCTTTTAATCGTCTCATTTTGCGACTGTGAAATCGTCTGTTCGACTCTTGTAACTGGCTTAGCTCCAGATTAGTTTTCCTTTCTTCTCTCCCTCGTTTTATTTTCATTTTTTTCACTTTTAAAGACACGAAAATCCCTCAATGTGAATTAAACTTCACGCTGTAATAAAACCGGCTCCTTTTAAACGCCATTTTAACTGTGAAATAAGTGACTAACGGGTTTAAGCAGAGTCACAGCTTCTTCCACACACAAATCCGCTTTTCTGTTTCCATTTAATTTGGTTTGACGCGACCGCGGAGGGTTTGAGTTTGGAGTTTTAAATCTGCCTCCTTTACGTTACGTTAAAGACGAGACACGAAACACGAAACATCTTTAGATCCTCGTGTTTTCTTTTATTGTTTTGAAAAAGCAATGTTCCCCCAAAAACAACTAATTCATGTTTCACTTCTCCTCTTCCTGTTTCAGTCTTTACAAACTCACTTTTGATTCATATTTTGTTACAATAATACAGACTTTTTTTTCAGAGTTTTGTTAAAGTCGCTGATGTCAGTTGAGCAGAAATCACATCAATCAATCGTTTTAGAAATAAACTCGCGAGTGTTGTAGTTCTCCAGACCGGCCGTGGCCAAAGATCGACTTGAGAGCAATTTTTTATTTTTATTTTTATTTTTTTACAGTGTTGGTCTTGTCTCGGTGTTGTCTCGGTCTTGTCTCGTCTCGACTCTCAGGTCTCGGTCTTGTCTCGATCTCGATGGGCCATGGTCTCGGTTTTCTCTCAGTCTCGTCTCTATCTCGACTCTCAGAGGTCTCGGTCTTGTCTCAGTCTCAACAGGCCGTGTCTTGGTCTTGTCTCGGTCTCGACGGGCCGTAGGTCTTGGTCTTGTCTCGGTCTCGACGGGCCGTGGTCTCGGTCTTGTCTCGGTCTTGTCTCGATCTCGATGGGCCATGGTCTCGGTCTTGTCTCGGTCTCGTCTCAATCTCGACTCTCAGAGGTCTCGGTCTTGTCTCAGTCTCGACGGGCCGTGGTCTCAGTCTTGTCTCGGTCTCGAAGGGCTGTGGTCTCGGTCTTGTCTCGGTCTTGATTCTCAGAGGTCTCAGTCTTGTCTCGGTCTCGACGGGCCGTGGTCTGGGTCTCATCTCAGTTTCAATGGGCCGTGGTCTCGGTCTTGTCTCAGTCTCGACTCTCAGAGGTCTCGGTCTTGTCTCGTCTCGACGGGTCTCCTGTGGTCTCGGTCTTGTCTCGGTCTTGTCTCGTCTCTGAGGTCTCGGTCTTGTCCTGGTCTTGACCCTGGTCTTGGTCCTGGTCTTGTCTGGTCTTGGTCTTGGTCCTGGTCTTGTCTTGTCTCTGGTCTTGTCTGGTCTTTGGACCTGTGGTCTGGTCCTGGTCTTGTCTGGTCTTGGTCTCTTGGTCTTGGTCTCGGTCTTGTCTTCTCGGTCTCGGTCTGTCTCGGTCTTTGGTCTGTCTCGGTCGGTCTCGGTCTCTGGGTCTCCTGGTCTTGGTTCGGTCTTGTCTGGTCTTGGTCTCTCGGTCTTGTCTGTCTCGGTCTCTCTGGTCTGGTCTCTCTGGTCTTGGTCTTGTCTGGTCTTGTTGGTCTTGTCCTGGTCTTGGTCTTGTCCTGGTCTTGGTCTTGTCCTGGTCTTGTCCTTGTCTTGGTCTTGTCCTGGTCTTGGTCTTGTCCTGGTCTTGGTCTTGTCCTGGTCTTGGTCTTGTCCTGGTCTTGGTCTTGTCCTGGTCTTGGTCTTGTCCTGGTCTTGGACTAAAACTCACACAACTGAAAACTGTCACAGCACAAACCAAATACAAACGTTTGGTTTAATTTTCTGCCGTTTTGAGGAACTGGACGATGGAAATAAAACAGCAAATATCTGAAAAACCATAAACGCACAAACAGAACTTTTAACAACACAAACGAAACACAAACGAAACACGAAACACGAACGAAACACAAACGAAACACAAACGAAACACAAACGAAACACGAACGAAACACGAACGAAACACAACGAAACACAAACGAAACACGAACGAAACACAAACGAAACACAAACGAAACACAAACGAAACACAAACGAAACACAAACGAAACACGAACGAAACACAAACGAAACACAAACGACTGACAGAGTTTTTGTGTCGTTGTGGGTTTGATGGAGGAAGATTTCACACAGAACTGGACTCGAAACTAGATCCTCTCCTCCTCTTCCTCCTCCTCCTCTTCTTCCTCTTCGTTCTTCTTTTCTTCCTCCACTTTGTCTTTTCTCTCTTTCTTCTTCTCACCTTTCTCCTCTTTCTCCACCTCTTTCTCTTCTCCCTCTACCTCCATCTCTTCCTCATCCTCCACTTGTCTTCCTCCTTCTCCTCTTCTTTCTCCTCTTCTTCCTTTCTTCCTCATCCTCCTTTCTTCCTTGTCCTCTCCTCTTCTCCCTTCTCTCTCCTCTTCCTCCATTCCTCCTCTTCTTCTTTCTCCTCCTCTTCGTACTCCTCCTTCCACCCTTCCTCCTCTCTTTCTCTTCTCCTTTTTCCTCCTCTCCCTCTTCCTCCTTCTCCTCTTCTTCCTCCTCGTTTCTCTCCTTCCTCCTCTTCCTCCCTCTTTTCTATCTCCTCCTCTCCCTTCCTCCTTTTTTTCTCCTCCCTCCTCTCTCCTCCTCCTCCTCTTTGTTTTTCTCCTTCCCCTCTTCCCCCTCTTTTTCCTCCTCCCTCCTCCTCCCTTTTCTCCCTCTCCTCTCCTCTCCTCTCTCTTTTCTTTTCTTCCCCTCCTCCTCCTCCTCATCTTCCTCCTCTTTATTTCTCTCCTCTTCCTCCTTTTCCTCCCTCTCCTCCTCCTCCTCTTCATCTTCCTTCTTCTTTTCTTCCTCCATTTTGTCTTCCCTCTCTTTCTTCTTCTTCTTACTCCTCCTTCCACTCTTCTGTCTTCTCCCTCTCTTTCTCCTCTCCTTCTTCCTCCTTTCTTCCTCCCCCTCAGTCTTCCTTCTCTCCTCTTACTCTTCTTTCTCCTCCTCCTCTTCGTCCTCGTCCTCCCTCTCTTCCTCCACTCCTCCCGTTCTTCTTTCTCCTGCTCTTCTTACTCCTCCTTCCACTCTTCCTCTCTCCTTCTCTTCTCCTTTTACCTCTCTCCTCCCTCCTCCTCTCCCTCCTCCTCATCCTCCTCTCAACCCTCTCCTCTTCATCTTCCTCCTCTTTGTTTTTCTCCTTCTCCTCCTCCCCCCTCTTTTCTTTCTCCTCTCCCTCCTCCTTTTTTCTCCTCTTTTTCCTCCTCCTCTTCTTTGTTTTTCTCCTTCCCCTCTTCCCCCTCTTTTCCTCCTCCCCTTACTCCTCATTTTTCTCCCTCTCCTCTTCCTCTCTCTTTTCTTTCCCTTCCCCTCCCTCCTCCTCCTCATCTTCCTCCTCTTTGTT
>NW_026571153.1:1626514-1659949 GCF_026225935.1 Boleophthalmus pectinirostris | reverse complement strand
GGGGTCGCCTCTCCACAGATCCACTTGGTCTGGTTTTGTCTCCGTGAAGATAGAAAGGTTTAATGCCACACTGTGAGACATTCCAGACAAAGGCATAACATCGTCATGGAGACAAGCCTCCAGCAGAAAAGTTCCACAGTGCAGCTTAACGTACAATCAGTAATAATGTCAAGTTGAGAATGTCTCCACTGAATGTGTTCTGATCGTCTCTGCAGCGTCGCAAACACGAGAACATGATTCAAGATGTGATTTTAAACTGTAAATAATGTTACACGCTGCATGTTCTGCCTGTGACTAAGACCGACAAATAAATAAATAAAATAATAAATAAATAAATAATAAATAACACACTGAAGTAATAATAACAATCTGTGTATCATTCATTCAACCAGGACTGAACCAGGACTAAACGGGGACTAAACCGGAAAACCAGGACTAAACCGGGACTAAACCGGGACTAACCAGGCTAAACAGGACAGAACCAGGAACTAAACCAGGACTAAACCAGGACTAAACGGGGCTAAACCTGACTAAACCAGGACTAAACCGGACTGACTAAACGGACTAAACCAGGACTAAACCAGGACAGGCTTAAACCAGGACCGACTAAAACCAGGAACTAAACCGGACTAAACGGGACTAAACAGGACAAACCAGGACTAAACGGGGACTAAACCAGGACAAGGACTAAAACTGGGGGACTGAACAGGTCTAAACAAGGACTAAACCAGGACTAAACCAGGACTAAACCAGGCAAACCAGGTCTAAACCAGGACTAAACCAGGACTAAACCAGGACTAAAACTGGGACTACGTTAAACTGAACCAGGAAAACCGAGACTAAACCAGGACACCAGGACTAAACAAACAGGACCAGAACTAAACCAGGACTAACCAGGACTAAACCAGGACTAAACCAGGACTGAACCAGGACTAAACCAGAACTAAACCAGGACTAAACCAGGACTAAACCAGGACAACCAGAACTAAACCAGACTAAACCAGGACTAAACCAGGACTAAACCAGGGAACTAAACCAGGACTAAACCAGGACTGAACCAGGACTAAACCAAGGACTAAACTGGGACTAACCAGGACTAAACCAGGACTGAACAGGACTAAACCGGGACTGAACCGACTGAACCAGGACTAAACAGGACTGAACAGGACTAAACCAGGACTAAACCAGGACTAAACCAGGACTAAACCAGGACTCTGTGGATATGTTACAGTTTTGCCTCAATTACTCCACACTATGGACATAAACTTGGTTATCACAGTAGAGACAGGTTCATGGTCAGATCTGTGGAGAGGCAAGCCTGCACGTGGTAAAGCTTTATGTTTTTGAGGTAATTTCGAGCTATAAAACACTTTTAATCAAACAAATGCAATGAAGACATGTTTAATGCCCCACTGTGGGACATTCCAGGTGAAGAAGAAAGACCCTCCACCTTAAAAGTTCCACAGCGCGGCTTTAGTTTACACGGTTCATCTGTGCAGGTCTCGTCTTTACCTTGACGTAGGCCACGATCTTCAGGGAGATGGTCGCCAGGTACAGGGAGTTCATGGCAAAGTCCATCAGGTTCCACCAGTCGTGGATGTACTCAGTGAAACCTCCGTCCCACATCTCCTTTATCTCCGCCCAAATAAACCCTGCAAAAAAAACAAAAGAGGTTGCGTAAATATTTCAGTAACGCGTTTTTCTTCCACTCAGGTTTCTCTGAATCTGCCTGGACACAGCACATCTGAGCTTCTTTAGCAGTGAGTGTGTTTACATGCACATCAATAACCTGGTTATGATCGGGTTTTTTGAGTTTCCCGGTTTCTTGATGGTGCATGTAAACGCAGTAACCTGGTTTCAGTATCGCAGTTATGGCAGTGTCCTGGTTTTTAGAAACCGTGTTACTGTAGCTGGTTTATTCCGATAGTAACCGGGATACTTGTGGCATGTAAACGCAGTATCCCGGTTACTGCAACATAAAGTTGAGTCACATGTGTCCAAAAGACACTTTCCAGCCTTTCACCACAACAGTAGTGACATAAATAAATTGACCAACATAAATAAAATGACCAAACGAGTGAAATGACTGTAAAATTAAGAGCTGCGCTAAACCTGCACACGTACAATCTGCACTCATGTGACGCTGAAAAACTAAAACATGAACTATCTCCTGTACAACACACACACAGAACAGACTCACCATCATCAGCACCTCTTCTGTCACAGAAACAACACACATAATCCACAGAGTCGTGTCATTTAGTCCAAAAGAAACTGATCGCATCAGCGGCGCAAGGAGCAGTTGTTTTTATCGCTGCTAACAGTTTATGCTAATTAGCCAAACGGTCTTAAAGGTTGTATAGAGGATATTTTAAGGGAAGAGAAATAATTTTTCAAATGTTGTGCATGTGTGACACCACCTTCCTCTCCACAGCTCCTCAGTAGAAACATCTCCTCCCGCCTCTTTACTTTAGAAATCACATTTGTTTACAGCCAGTTCAGAATTACTGTTGAAGTTTCCTGTCTAGAAATAATTCCGACCGACGCGTCTTCAGTTTTTAGACCCTTCGTCTGCTTCGGTCGCGCCATCGCTGGAAGGAATCTCCAAGAATCACCTCAGTTTGTCTTCGCTCCTTTTCTCCTTCTCTTCTTCTTTCAGCGACCTCAAAAATGGACTTTCTTTGGCGGCGAACCGGTCGTGGATTCTCGTCCGCCGTCGCGACAAACTTTGTGCGAAATGCGACGAAGCTACAGTTTGAAAAAGCCTCTAAGAACCGCCCCGTACACCACGAAATCCCCGCGCGACGACGAGTCAGTTACACTAGAAACGTAGGGAGTAACAGCCAATAGAAAAAGAGGCAGCCTCGTTTTCTATTGGCTGATGTTTATCCAGCCTCAACACGTCCGTAGTTGATGGATTTTCATTCTTTTTTTTTTGGTCATCATAATTACAAAGCTGCTGCGTCTCTGTAATGGTATTTTAAACTATTGTTGACAATCTGAAACAAACAAAAAAATCCTCCATACAACCTTTAAGTTTCGTTTCTGTAAAACGTAAACAAATGTGATCAGAGCTGAATTATCTGATCAAACGGGCTGATGTGTCTATAGTCTTTATGGTTTATATGTTGTAAAGTTGAGTTTATTTATGCAGAAGATTTTAATGAAGAATCTGCACAGTGGATTGTGGGAGATCTCGTAGCTCCTTAGCTTCTTATGCTAAAGGAGCTCACGGTTTGTATTTTTCCTGGTTTATGAAATTGATTTAAGTTCATTTTTGCGCCTGCGCATTTGTAAGATTATGTCAAGAAACCGGGACACTCCATTTGATCATGTACACAGGGATATGAGTGTCCCGGTTTCTCAGTGCTCATGTAAACGCAGTAACACGAACACTGACAGAACCTGGATATGGCTAATAACCGGGATACTGATGTGCATGTGACGCACTCAGTGACTTTTTGTGTCTTTCTCCTTGCGAACGGTCAGTGAGTGTGTTCTGGACGTGGACTTATGACTCTGTAGGATTTTCACACCAAGCGTTCCCTCCTCTCCTTTTGTCTCACATTTTTGTTTCTGGAAGAGGAACATTTTTAGAACCAGAGAAAGAGGGAGAGCGTCTCTTTGTCTCGTTGTCTCTCCGAAAATAACATTCTGTTGCAGTGGCGGCTGGTGGTAACATTTTTGTTGGGGTTGCTTAGGCCAAAAGTATAAAAATATGTATTAAATGCAGGCCAGAAACATTTTGGTCACTACTGGCGGAACTATAACTATCAGAGCACAACACACAACCTGACACATTCCACACACCAAGTCCCAACAACGTCAGCAACACTAAAATAAGAAAACACAACAAGAAAACTCTGCAGAACAACCGGAGCAGCTCCAGCACCGATGAGCTCATTTATGCACTACTGAACTATTAACACTATAAACACTATAAACACTATTAACACTATTAACACTATAAACACTATTAACACTATTAACACTATAACACAATAAACACTATTAACAACATTATAAACACTATTAAACACTATTAACACTAAACACTATTAACACACATTATAAACACTATAAACATATAACACTATTAACACTATAACACACTATAACACTATTAACACTATAAACACTAATAACACTATAACACTATTAAACACTATTAACACATATAACATATATAACACTATAAACACTATAAACACTATAAACAACTTTAACACAACATATTAAACTATAACAATATAAACACTATAAACACTAAACATAAACACTATTAACACTATTAACACAACATTATTAACACTATAACAATATAAACACTATAAACACTATTAACACTAATTAATATAAACACAATATAAACACTATAAACACTATAAACACTATAAACACTATAACACTATTAAACACTATAACTATTAACAAACATTATAAACAACTATATAAACACTATTAACACTATAAACACTATAACACTATAAACACTATTAACACTGTTAAACACTATAACACTATTAACACACATTATAAACACTATTAACATATAACACAACTATAACTATAAACACTATTAACACAACATTATTAACACTATAACAATATTTAACCACTTTTAACTTTGGCTTTTTCAACCGGAATGGTAAAAGGGGAGGGGCACTGCTTCCATATCCACAACATTTGGCCACCAAACCTTTTTATTCAACGATTTACAAGTTTTGAACACCATTCATTGTTTTTAGCACCCCCAATTTTATGTGTCACGGTGTACAGACACCAAAGAAATGCAATTTTTTATCAATGAGTTTTCTGAGTTTTTTATCTATTTTACACATTCTTTTAATATGATTATTATAACGTGTTTTAACTTGCACATAGATAATCTTTTAGATCCTGTCGCATGATTTTTAAATGTTCTTAATTAATGGATTTTACTCAGCACGTCACAGCCACTCCAACAGGGACACACTCTGGATCTGGTCATCACCTATGGCCTGACCACAGTGTGTCCTCTGTTGTTTGACTTGGCTGTGTCTGACCACTCTGTGTGTTTTTTTAACATCACTGGTTTTATACAGCGGGAGACTCTGTGAGAACTGTGAGGAACGCCGTCTGACCCTGAAGTGGCTGCAATTTTATCGAGTTTAGATAAAAATCCCCATGGTTTTACCTGCCCTTGTGATTTTATTACTGACAATTTTAAAAGTAACTACAGTCAGCTCTAGACTGGTTGCTCCACTCAAAACCAAAAACATCAAACTAAACTAAAACCATGGGAACTGAAGAGCTAAAGAATCCAAAAGAGAGTGCAGGAGGGCAGAACGACGATGGAGGAAAAAAAAATTACAATAAACCACCAATTATTCGAAATCAACAACGGATTACAACGAAGCAATAAGAATGCAAGAAACACTACTTTCTACAATAATTACCAATCACAAAATAATCCTAGTCCTCTTCTCAACCATTGCAACATTTTTAAACCCTCATTTTAGCACGTTTTACTTAACACCCACTGACTCTTCTGTGAGCAGTTTGCAGACCACTTCAGGGTGATATAAACACTATCAGATGTGATAGTTTATCTGTCAAAGCTCTGTTTTTAGTACTGAGTGTTGTCTGGACCAGAGGAAACACTGAGCAGTTTGTCCTGGTTAATGCTGAGATGCTTGACAAAGTTTTCTCCTCAGTGAGGCCCCACCACTTGTCTTTTAGATCCAATTCCTACCATTTTTTAAGTCATTTTATGGATCTTTTAGGGATGAGCTTTTAACCTGATGAATTGCTCTTTCAGACGGGGGTCTTTCCCACTGCTTCAAACTGCAGTGGTGAGGCCCAGCTGAAGAGAGCATTTAGATTTTAATGATTTTAAACAACTACCGCCAGTGCTAACCTATCCATTTTTAAGCAAATTTAGAAAACTTGTTTTTATCCAGCAAATAATTTTTTAGATGATCATAACATGTTGAAAATTTCAGTCTGGTTTTAGGGTGAACCCGCACCGAGACCGCCTTCGGCAAAGATTTTATGATTTTAGAATAAATTTGATTCCAAAGGTAACCGTGTTTGTTCTACTGATCTGAGCGCTGCCTTTGACACAGTAGACACACTATTCTTTTAACTCGCCTAAAGACTCGCCTCTCCGGTGCTGTTCACAAATGGTTACATCCTACCTCACAGACAGAACATTTATGGTGAGTGTAGACACATGCTCCTCCAGGGTCCAAAATAATATGTGGTGTGCCCAGGGCTCCATTTTGGCCTGTGTTTTTAATTTGTACATGCTCCCTCTTGGTGGTGTATCAGGAGACATGGAATCAACTCACAGCTACGCAGATGATAACGCAGCTTTACATCTCCATGTCTCCTGATGACACCAACCAAATGAGCTCTTTTTAACTGCATTCTAGAATCAAACCTGGATGGCAGAAACTTTTCCAGCTTAACCAGGACAAAAATGAGGTTTTAGTCATTGGTCCTGAGCCGGAGAGAAGCTTTACCCAAACTACAAGCAGTCTTTTAACCCTTCACCTCAGTGAAAAACCTGGGCGTATTTTTGACTCTGAGCTGACTTTTATTCCACACATTTAAGAACATTAACAAAATTGGTTTCTATCACCTAAAAAAATAGCCAGAGTCCGCCATTCTCTCTCTGGCCAACACCGAGCGCTGATGCGCTTTTATCACCAGTCGATAGACTACTGTAATGCCCTGCTTCTGGTCTCCCAAAAAGAGTATTTCGGGTTTGCATTATTACAAAATTCAGCAGCACGTGTCCTGACGAGGACCAGAGGGCGGGACCACATACACCGGTTTTAAAATCACTGCATTGGCTCCCTGTGAGTTCAATCGATTTTAAAGTTCTTTTACTGGTTTTTAAATGTCTTAATGGTCTTGGGCCTTCTTATCTTTCAGACTGGCTTTACCTTAGAACTCGCGGACCCTGAGCTCCTCCGGCAGGCAGTTCCATAGACGGGGGCATAATACTGAAAAGACCCTCTCTGAGTGTGTGTCCTGACTTTGGAATGAGCAGAGCCTGCTGCGGAGGAGCGCAGGCCGCGAGGGTTCGTAAGGTAAAAGCAGTTCTGAAAATAAGAAGCCCAAGACCATTAGACATTTAAAAACCAGTAAAAAACTTTAAAATCGATCCTGAAACTCACAGGGAGCCAATGCAGTGATTTTAAACCGGTGTAATGTGGTCCCGCCTCTGGTCCTCGTCAGGACACGTGCTGCTGAATTTTGTAATATGCAAAACCCGAATACTCTTTTTGGAAGACCAAGAGCAGGGCATTACAGTAGTCTATTCGACTGGTGATAAGCTTGCATCAGCGTCCGGTGTTGGCCGAGAAGAGATGGGCGGACTCTGGTATTTTTTTTTAGGTGATGAAACCATTTTTGTAATGTTCTTAATGTGTGGAATAAAAGTCAGCTCAGAGTCAAAAATGACGCCCGGTTTTTCACTGAGGTGAAGGGTTAAAAGACTGTGCTGTAGTTTGGGTAAAAGCTTCTCTCTCTGGCCTCAGGACCATGACTAAACCTCAGTTTTGTCCTGGTTAGCTGGAGAAAGTTTTCTGCATCCAGGTTTTGATTTCTAGAATGCAGTTAAAGAGCATCCATTGGTCTGGTGTCACAGGAGACATGGAGATGTAGCTGCGTATCATCTGCGTAGCTGTGGAAGTTGATTCCATGTCTCCTGATGAACCACAAGAGGAGATGTACAATTAAAAACACAGGGCTAAAATGGAGCCCTGGGGCCACCACATTGATTTTATGGACCCTGGAGGAGCATGTGTCTGCCTCACCATAAATGTTCTGTCTGTGAGGTAGGATGTGACCATTTGTGAACAGCACCGGAGAGGCCGAGGTCTTTTAGGCGAGTTAAAAGATAGTGTGGTCTACTGTGTCAAGGCACGCTCAGATCCGTAGAACCAACACGGTTACCTTTTGTGAATCATAATTTATTCTAAAATCATTAAAATCTTTGCCAAGCGGTCTCGGTGCTGTGGTTCACCCTAAAACAGACTGAAATTTTCCAACTGTTAGATGCATCTAAAAAATTATTTAGCTGGATAAAAACAAGTTTTTCTAAATTTTGCTTAAAAATGGTAGGTTAGACACTGGTCGGTAGTTGTTAAAATCGTTAAAATCTAATTGCTCTTCTTCAGCTGGGGCCTCACCACTGCAGTTTTTGAAGGCAGTGGGAAAGACCCCCGTCTGAAGAGAGCAATTCATCATGGTTAAAAGCTCATCCCTAAAAGATCCATAAAATGATTTAAATGGATAGGAATGGATCTAAAAGACATGTGGTGGGCCTCACTGAGGAGAAAACTTTGTCAGCATCTCAGCTTAACCAGGACAAAACTGTCCAGTGTTTCTCTGGTCCAGACAAACACTCAGATGTACTAAAACAGAGCTTTGACAAGATATATCACTCTGATAGTGTTTATCTTACCGTGAAGTGGTCTGCAACTGCTCACAGAGAGAGCAGTGGTGTTAAGTAACGTGCTAAAATAGGGTTTAAAATGTTGTAAATGGTTGAGAAAGGACCTTAGGATTATTTTGTGTTGGTAATTATTGTAGAAAAGTAGTGGTTTTTGCATTTCTTATTGCTTCGTTGTATATCCGTTGTTGATTTCTGAATAATTGGGTTTATTGTAATTTTGTTTTTCCTCCATCGTCGTTCTGCCTCCTGCACCTCTTTTGATTCTTTTAGCCTTCAGTTCTCCATGGAGGTTTTAGTTTAGTTTTGAATGTTTTTGGTTTTGAGTGGAGCAACAGGTCTAGAGCTGACTGAAGTTTCTGTTAAATTGTCAGTAATAAATACAAGGGGAGGTAAAACCATTGGGGTTTTTATCTAAACTTCGATAAAATTTGCAGCCATTCAGGGTCGACGGCGCTTCCTCCAGTTTCTCACAGAGGTCTCCCGCTGTATAAACCAGTGATGTAAAAACACACAGTAGTGGTCAGACACAGCCAAGTCACAACAGAGGACACACTAGTGGTCAGCCATAGGTGATGACCAGATCAGAGTGTGTCCTCTGTTGTGAGTTGCTGTGTGACGTGCTGAGTAAAATCCATATAATTAAGAACATTTAAAAATTCCATTTGCGAAGGATCTAAAGATTATCTATGTGCAGTTAAAATCACCGGTTATAATAATCATATTAAAAAGAATTGTGTAAATAGATAAAACTCAGAAAACTCATTGATAAATATTGCATTTCTTTGGTGGCTGTACACCGTGACACATAAATTGGGGGTTGCTAAAACAATTGAATGGTGTTCAAACTTGTAAAGTTCGTTGATAAAATAGGTTTGGTGGCCAAAATGTTTGTGGATATGGAAGCAGTGCCCTCCCCTTTTACCATCCTGGTTGAAAAGCAAATTAAAATGGTTAAATAATAGTGTTAATAGTGTTGTGTTAATAGTGTAGTTTATATTGTTATAGTGTTAATAGTGTTTATATTGTTATAGTGTTTATAATGTTGTGTTAATAGTGTTTATAGTGTTAATAGTGTTATAGTGTTTATAGTGTTAATAGTGGTTATAGTGTTAATAGTGTTTATATTGTTATAGTGTTTATAATGTTGTGTTAATAGTGTTTATAGTGTTAATAGTGTTAATAGTGTTTATAGTGTTTATAGTGTTAATAGTGTTTATAGTGTTTATATTGTTTAATAGTGTGTGTTAAGTGTTTAGTGTTTTAGTGTTTATAGTGTGTTATAGTGTTTATATAGTGTTATAGTGTTTATATAAGTGTAATGTGTTTAATAGTGTTAATAGTGTTTATAGTGTTTAGTGTTTATAGTGTTTATAGTTTATAGTGTTTATAGTGTTTATAGTGTTATAGTGTTTATAATGTTGTGTTAATAGTGTTTATAGTGTTATAGTGTTTAATATTGTGTTTAATAGTGTTTATAGTGTTTATAGTGTTAATAGTGTTTATAGTGTTTATTGTTATAGTGTTATAGTGTTTAATAGTGTTTATAGTGTTTAATAGTGTTTAATAGTGGTTATAGTGTTATAGTGTTTATATTGTTATAGTGTTTATAATGTTGTGTTAATAGTGTTTATAGTGTTATATAGTGTTATAGTGTTTATAGTGTTATTTGTATTGTTATAAGTGTTAAGTGTTAATAGTGTTTATATTGTTATAGTGTTATAGTGTTTATAGTGTTTATAGTGTTTAGTGTTAATAGTTCAGTAGTGCATAATGAGCTCATCGGTGCTGGAGCTGCTCCGGTTGTTCTGCAGAGTTTTCTTGTTGTGTTTGTAGCCTCTTATTTTAGTGTTGCTGACGTTGTTGGGGCTGGATGTGTGGAATGTGTCAGGTTGTGTGTTGTGCTCTGATAGTTATAGTTCCGCCAGTAGTGACCAAAATGTTTCTGGCCTGCATTTAATACATATTTTTATACTTTTGGCCTAAGCAACCCCAACAAAAATGTTACCACCAGCCGCCACTGCAACAGAATGTTATTTTCGGAGAGACAACGAGACAAAGAGACGCTCTCCCTCTTTCTCTGGTTCTAAAAATGTTCCTCTTCCAGAAACGAAAATGTGAGACAAAAGGAGAGGAGGGAACGTTTGGTGTGAAAATCCTACAGAGTCATAAGTCCACGTCCCGAACACACTCACTGACCGTTCACAAGGAGAAAGACACAAAAAGTCACTGAGTGCGTATACATGCACATCAGTGTCCCGGTTATTAGCCATATCCCGGTTCTGTCAGTGTTCGTGTTACTGTGTTTACATGTGCACTGAGAAACCGGGACACTCATATCCCTGTGTACATGATCAAATGGAGTATCCCGGTTTCTTGACATAATCTTACAAATGCGCAGGCGCAAAAATGAACTTAAATCAATTTCATAAACCAGGAAAATACGGAAAAGTAGCTCCTTAGCTTCTTTAGCATAAGAAGCTAAGGAGCTACGAGATCTCCCACAATCCACTGCACACATCAAACCTACAGATTCTTCATTAAAATCTTCTGCATTAATAAACTCAACTTTACAACATATAAACCATAAACACTGTAGAGCTACATCAGCCCGGTTGATCAGATCATTCAGCTGTGATCACATTTGTTTACGTTTTACAGAAACGAAACTTAAAGGTTGTATGGAGGATTTTTTTTTTTGTTTCAGATTGTCAACAATAGTTTAAAATACCATTACAGAGACGCAGCAGCTTTGTAATTATGATGACCAAAAAAAAAAGAATGAAAATCCATCAACTGTGGACGTGTTGAGGCCAGATAAACATCAGCCAATAGAAAACGAGGCTCCCTCTTTATCTATTGGCTGTTAGGGTCGTCAATCAAACTCCCTACGTTTCTAGTGTAACTGACTCGTCGTCGCGCGGGGATTTCGTGGTGTATGGGGCGGTTCTTAGAGGCTTTTTCAAAGTGTAGCTTCGTCGCATTTCGCACAAAGTTTGTCGCGATGGCGGACGAGAATCCACGACCAGTTCGCCCGCCAAAGAAAGTCCATTTTTTGAGGTCGCTGAAAGAAGAAGAGAAGGAGAAAAGGAGCGAAGACAAACTGAGGTGATTCTTGGAGATTCCTTCCAGCGATGGCGCGACCGAAGCAGACGAAGGGTCTAAAAACTGAAGACGCGTCGGTCGGAATTATTTCTAGACAGGAAACTTCAACAGTAATTCTGAACTGGCTGTAAAACAAATGTGATTTCTAAAAGTAAAGAGGCGGGAGGAGATGTTTCTACTGAGGAGCTGTGGAGGAGGAAGGTGGTGTCACACATGCACAACATTTGAAAAATTATTTCTCTTCCCTTAAAAATATCCTCTATACAAACCTTTAAGACCGTTTGGCTAATTAGCATAAACTGTTAGCAGCGATAAAAAACAACTGCTCCTTGCGCCGCTGATGCGATCAGTTTCTTTTGGACTAAATGACACGACTCTGTGGATTATGTGTGTTATTTCTGTGACAGAAGAGGTGCTGATGATGGTGAGTCTGTTCTGTGTGTGTGTTGTACAGGAGATAGTTCATGTTTTAGTTTTTTCAGCGTCACACGAGTGCAGATTGTACGTGTGCAGGTTTAGCGCAGCTCTTTAATTTTACAGTCATTTCACTCGTTTGGTCACTATTATTTATGTTGGTCAATTTATTTATGTCACTACTGTTGTGGTGAAAGGCTGGAAAGTGTCTTTTGGACGCATGCGACTCAACTTATGTGTTGCAGTAACCGGGATACTGCGTTTACATGCCACAAGTATCCCGGTTACTATCGGAATAAACCAGCTACAGTAACACGGTTTCTAATAACCAGGACACTGCCATAACCGTGTTACTGAAACCGGGTTACTGCGTTTACATGCACCATCAAGAAACCGGGATACTCAAAAAACCCGATCATAACCGGGTTATTGATGTGCATGTAAACACACTCACTGCTAAAGAAGCTCAGATGTGCTGTGTCCAGGCAGATTCAGAGAAACCTGAGTGGAAGAAAAACGCGTTACTGAAATATTTACGCAACCTCTTTTGTTTTTTTTTGCAGGGTTTATTTGGGCGGAGATAAAGGAGATGTGGGACGGAGGTTTCACTGAGTACATCCACGACTGGTGGAACCTGATGGACTTTGCCATGAACTCCCTGTACCTGGCGACCATCTCCCTGAAGATCGTGGCCTACGTCAAGGTAAAGACGAGACCTGCAGAGATGAACCGTGTAAACTAAAGCCGCGCCGTGGAACTTTTAAGGTGGAGGGTCTTTCTTCTTCACCTGGAATGTCCCACAGTGGGGCATTAAACATGTCTTCATTGCATTTGTTTGATTAAAAGTGTTTTATAGCTCGAAATTACCTCAAAAACATAAAGCTTTACCACGTGCAGGCTTGCCTCTCCACAGATCTGACCATGAACCTGTCTCTACTGTGATAACCAAGTTTATTTCCATAGTGTGGAGTAATTGAGGCAAAACTGGTCCTGGTTTAGTCCTGGTTTAGTCCTGGTTTAGTCCTGGTTTAGTCTGGTTTCAGTCCTGGTTTAGTCCTGGTTTAGTCCTGGTTCAGTCCGGTTTAGTCCTGGTTTAGTCCTGGTTTAGTCCTGGTTTAGTCCTGGTTAGTTTAGTCCTGGTTTAGTTTAGTCCTGGTTTAGTCCTGGTTTCAGTTCTGGTTTAGTCCTGGTTTAGTCCTGGTTTAGTTCTGGTTCAGTTCTGGTTTAGTCCTGGTTTAGTCCTGGTTTAGTCCTGGTTTAGTCTGGTTTAGTTCTGGTTTTAGTCCTGGTTGTCCTGGTTTAGTCCTGGTTTAGTCCTGGTTTAGTTCTGGTTTAGTCCTGGTTGTATCCTGGTTTAGTTTAGTCTGGTTTAGTCCTGGTTTAGTCCTGGTTTAGTCCTGGTTTAGTCCTGGGTAGTCTGGTTTAGTCCTGGTTGGTCCTGGTTTAGTCCTGGTTTAGTCCTGGTTTAGTCCCAGTTTTAGTCCTGGTTTAGTCCTGGTTCAGTCCCGGTTTAGTCCTGGTTTAGTCCTGGTTTAGTCCTGGTTTTAGTCCTGGTTTAGTCTGGTTTAGTCCTGGTTTAGACCTGGTTCAGTCCTGGTTTTCCTGGTTTAGTCCTGGTTTAGTCCTGGTTTAGTCCTTGTTTAGAGTCCTGTTTAGTCCTGTTTAGTCCTGGTTTAGTCCTGGTTTAGTCCTGGTTTAGTCCCTGGTTTAGTCCCTGTTTAGTCCTGGTTTAGTCCTGGTTTAGTCCCGGTTTAGTCCCGGTTTAGTCCTGGTTTAGTCCTGGTTTAGTCCTGGTTTAGTCCTGGTTTAGTCCTGGTTTAGTCCTGGTTTAGTCTGGTTTAGTCCTGGTTTAGTCCCGGTTTAGTCCCTGGTTTAGTCCTGGTTCAGTCCTGGTTTAGTCCTGGTTTAGTCCTGGTTTAGTCCTGGTTTAGTCCTGGTTTAGTCCAGTCCTGGTTTAGTCCTGGTTTAGTCCTGGTTTAGTCCCGGTTTAGTCTGGTTCAGTCCTGGTTTAGTCCTGGTTTAGTCCTGGTTTAGTCCTGGTTGAATGAATGATACACAGATTGTTATTATTACTTCATGTGTGTTTATTTATTTATTTATTTATTTATTTATTTATTTATTTATTTTTTTCGGTCTTAGTCACAGGCAGAACATGCAGCGTGTAACATTATTTACAGTTTAAAATCACATCTTGAATCATGTTCTCGTGTTTGCGACGCTGCAGAGACGATCAGAACACATTCCGTGGAGACATTCTCAACATTGACATTATTACTGATTGTACGTTAAGCTGCACTGTGGAACTTTTCTGCTGGAGGCTTCAGAGGCTTGTCTCCCATGACGATGTTATTCCTTTGTCTGGAATGTCTCACAGTGTGGCATTAAGGGCGGCAGTAGTTCAGTTGGTGGAGCATTCGCCCACTGATCTGAATGATTCCAGCTCTGTGTGATCAGATCCACTCCACAGTGTGATTCCAGCTCCCACAGATGAATGCTGTCGTTGTGTCCTTGGGCAAGACACTTAACCCACCTTGCCCACAGTGTGTGTGTGCACTGGTGTGTGTGAATGTGTGTGTGTGTGGTGTGAATGTGTGTGTGACTGGGTGAGTGGTTCCTTGTTGTAAAGCTTTGAGCCTTGAAGGTGGAAAAGCGCTATAGAAAAATGTGACCTATTTAACATTTCTGTCTTCACGGAGACCAAACCAGACCAAGTGTGAGGTCAGATCTGTGTGAGGGCGACAGTCACAATGTTTGTTTTTTAAGTATTTTTGATCTGTAAAACCTGCACCTGTAACTGAATAAATGTAAAGTAGAGCTGTTTAAAGTCACACTGTGGAACATTCCAGGCAGAGAAATGACGTATCCATAGAAACAAGCAGGTGATGAACCCCCATCCGAAAAGTTACACAGTGCACCTTTAACAGAAAGTATGCATCAAGCCAATGATGTTCATTATGTCTTCTTATATACTTTAACTTCTTAGGTTCTTTTTAAAGACAATGCAGTACAGTACAGTTCTGAAGATGCTTGCATCTAGCAGCCGAAACATGTCAACAAGGTAAATACACTTTACTGCATTGTCTTTAAAAAGAACCTAAGAAGTTCAAGAAAGTGTGCATGTTTTTCTCTGTGGACGTGTCTAGAGGTTAGCGCATTTCCACACAGAGCAGGGCTCTGAAAAGTTCCACTTTGTCTTGAAAATCTTTAAGCCCTTTGGAGCATTCAGACTCTGAAATGTTATTGAGACTCAACATTACATCTGAAAGTTTGGATTTTAAATTCAGCAAATGAAACACTTCTGTGTCTGGTACATTCTGCTGCTTGCCCATGTGTTCCTTCAAGACTTTCATCATTTCCTCCAGTTTCATTTTCAGAGCCTGGGTGATTTCCGTGAACTCGTTCCACTTAACCTTAGATTTATTTTTGTTCCTGTTACTCATTGTTCTCGTGATTCCAACCCCAACACGTCCCAGTGTAGAAGTGAATCCGGTCAGAGCTCCTAAAGTGATCCCTCCTGAAAAGACGTCTAAAATCATCCCAGCTCCTGTTGCCACCTTCACGATCATTTTGCCCTTGTTCACCTGGTTTTCAAGGCGTTGTGTCTTTGCATTACACAGCTCCAGTTCATCTGTGATTTCCTCAAGTCTTTGTCGATTTGTGTCATAGAACTCGAGGAACTCTGCAAAGTAATTTGGTAGAATCTCCACAGTTGAACCACGACTGGCACATTTGAATGAGCTGCTTTTTTTTCTGCATAAAAGAACATTTTCTTAATCAGACAGGGAATAAATACATGGGAATAACTTTAAAAAAAAAAAAAAAAAAAACTTTAAGAGTGCATGCTACATACAAACGTGGGCAAAATTGTTGGTACCCCTCTGCTAATGAAAGAAAAATCACCAATGGTCACTGAAATAACTTGAAACTAAGAAAAGCTATTGTAAAAAATCCTGTAAAATAACCAACGAAAATCAGACTGTTTTTGAATTGTTGTTTAAAAGAATTATTTAAAAAATAAATAAATAATGAAACTGGCCTGGACCAAAATGATGGTTCCTCTAGAAAAGATTGTAAATATTTGAACAACAGGGACATGTTAAACTTCAGTGTGTCTCTAATCTGCATCACAGGTTCTTCAGACTTGTCCTCAGTCAGTCTGTCTGTTTAAAGGGCGACATGTGTCATTGTGTTTGGAGACATGATGGACACAACGCTGAACATGGAGCAGAGAAAGAGAAGAAGAGAACTGTGTCAGGAGACAAGAAAGAAAATGAGAGACAAGCAGGTTAATGATAAAGGCCATAAGATCATCTCCAAGCAGCGTGATGTTCCTGTGATTACAGTTACACATGTTCTTCAGAAGTTTAAGGTCCACAGGGCTGAAGCCAAACTCCCTGGACGCGACCGCAAGAGGAAAACTGATGACAAACTGAAGAGACGGATCATACGAATGGAACCAAAGAGCCCAGAACAACCTATAAAGAAACGAAATGTGACGTTGAAGGGCAAAGTACATCAGTGTCAGATCCCACCATCCATCAGTGTTTGAGCCAAAGTGGACTTCATGTGAGGACACCACTGCTGAAAGTAAATCATAAAAAAGTGAGACTGGAGTTTATCACAGTGCAGATTGACAAGCCACAAAGCTTCTGGGAGAATGTTTTTTGGACAGATGAGACAAAACTGGAGCTCTTTGGCAAGACACATAAGCTCTATGTTCACAGACGCAAAAATGAAGCACAACCAAGAAAAGACTGTCACACTGTCCCCACTGTGAAGCACGGAGGAGGCTTGGTTTTGTTCTGGGGCTGTTTTGCTGCATCAGGCTCAGGGCGTCTTGAATCTGTGTAAAATACAACAAAATCTCAAAACTATCGAGGTATTTTGGAACGAAATGTGTCGCCTAGTGTCAGAAAGTTTGCTCTCAGTCGTAGGTCGTGGGTCTTCAACAGGATAATGACCCAAAATACACAGATAAAAACACACAAGAATAACTAAGAACAGAACATTGGACTGTTCTGGAGTGTTCTTCTGTTCTGGAGATCTCAATGCTACTGAACATCTGTGAAATGAGCTGAAACATGCGTCTAGAGAAGGCATCCTTCAAACCTGAGACAACAAGAACAGTTTGCTCATGAAAAATGTGTTAAAATACCAGTTGACCAATGCAGAAGTCTATGGCTGCGTTCAGACTGCACCTGAAGTGACGCAAATCTGATTTTTTTGGCCCCTATGTTCCTGTATCTGATCTTTTAATGACAGTCTGAACCACACAGATCTGATTTTTTCAAATGTGACCCAGGACACTTGGATATGTGCTCCTGAAACTGATACATATCTGATCTTTAACATGTGTCAAAGTGCATTCATCCACCTACACGTCATCAACAAGACACAAACGTCACTATTCTGCACTGAAGTAGGTGAAAATTGTTAATGAACTCTGTGTGACTGAAGTGAAGCACATCTCCACTCACCACTCTTGGCTCCGTCTCCACATCCACACGTTCCTTTCAACGGACTGAACCACAAAACACCACGACCAAAAACCTCGTCCTTCTCCTTCTCAATCTCCTCCTTAAAACAAGTCAGTTGTTCATGTTCTGGCTCCGGTACGAGAGGAACTTTAAAATCTCCAGGTGCTCGATGCTGCGTCCATGTTTGGACAACTTCTGTAAACACAGAGACGCTCGCTGCGGTTGACGTCGTCGTGTCTCCAGTGTCACATGTGGGACACTTTTGGGCCGTTTAATGTTCACACTGGAGTCACATACAAGTCACATTTAACTGGAAATGTGAACGACCTCGAAACGACCAACAAAAAAATCGGAATTGAGCGTTAAGCCCTGCAGTCTGGACGTAGACTTATTGTCAGTGACTGAAATCGTTTGTTTGCAGAGTTTGCCTCAAAAGTTTGTGCAACAAAATATAAAGTTAAGGGAACCATCATTTTTGTCCAGGCCAGTTTCATTATTTTGTTTTTTCTAATAATTCTGTTAAACCACAGGTGAAAAGCAATGTTTGATTTTTGTTGGACAATTTTCAGTAAATTGTATTATTTATTTCAGTGGCAAGGGTTGATTTATCTTTCATTGCCAGAGGAATACCAACAATTTTGTCCATGTCTGTACAGTTCCTTTAAGTAACATAAAAAACTCACACAGGCTCGTATGTTCCACCACTCCTGCTTTTGCTCTTCTGCGCTCCCATGTTTGACACAACGTCACCTCGGAGACAAAGGCACATGTCCCACAGTTCACTCTTTCACATCGCCGACATTGTAAATTAAATTAAGTGAAAGTAAAGAAACAAAAATGTAGTTACCTGGTGTTTGAGCAGTGAGAGTGACGAGAGTCTGACCCAAGGGTGTCCAGTGTGCAAAGGCGACCTTCTTACATAAAGTTAATTAACAGCTGAATAGTTTTATAGCTTTATAACCTCTTATAACTTATATAACTTGTCCTAGTTGTTTTTATTTATTTTATCTCTATCAAATTACATTGATGTCAGAATCTGATAAGGACGAAAGCAGTAATGGTTATCTGACCAGAAACTTCAGCATCAGCTATAAAACTGTGTCAAAGATCACGATGGTGGCTTGTTGCGTGCAATCTCCCATAAATGAAACAACACCAATAAAAAACATTAACAGATAAGCTTTTATTCAGCTGTTTTTAACAGTATGAAAGAAGGTCGCCTTTGCGTCGTGGACAGTCTTGGGTCCAACACTGCTGAAGTCCAGCTCAGACTCTTGTCACTCCACTGCTCAAACACCAGGTAACTACATTTTCATTTCTTTATTTTATTTGATTGTATTATTGTTAGACTTTATTTATGTTCATAATGTTATAGATACAGATCTCTTATTTCACCATTTTAGTTTAACGTGTGAAAGACTGAACATGTTATCTACATGTTTGTCTTGGTTGTACGGATGATGCACGTCATCGTCAGACAACTGTGGATCTGAAAACAAACCACTTTATTATAAAAAGTCAGAGTGCGTGTTTCTCAGTCACAGATGTGATGTTTCCATTAGGCAGAGCTGTAACAAAAGATGGGTTCAGAGGAGAGCAAAAGTAGTCCAGCTGAAAAAGACGGGTGTGTATTATGTAATATTTGAACTATACATAAAATAACTAACTAAACTGTGGCACTAACAGTTAGTGCTACAGTTTAGTTAGTTACTTCTTGTATTACATGTGCACTAATGTACTGTATTTTAACTTTGTTTCAATTATGTAGCGGCAACGGAGACACAACCGCCCCTGTCCCTCCTGATTCTTCTGTAACAACAGCACTCGCCCAGTCCATTTCGACGTTCATGAGCTTCTATGAAACAAAAGCAGAAACAATGAAAGAACATATTGAGAAATTGGAGAAATATCAAAAATATATCCTGCAAATAGAGAACAATGCGAACAGAGGAAGACAAGTTGCGAGCGCCACTGGTTATGTTGGCACTGCCGCAGAGTGTGCTCCAGAAGAGGTGACAGGAGACTTTGATGAAAACCTGTCTGAGCTGGGGGTATTTGTAGGATATCTGGCCTCAGCCACTCGCACGTTGGTTGGGTCGTATGAGTGGGTTCAAAGCAGAAGAACCCAAAGTAGAATTCAAACCAGGTTGGAGGAATTAATCAAAATCATTAACAACCTTAATAAGAATGTGCAGAATGTTGAGAAAGACCTGGAGAACCTTTTGGACAAACTAAAGAATGAACCAGACTCAGAGAAAACCATGTTCTTTGATTTCTTTAAAGTGAAATCCAGTGTTCATGATGCAAACACCAGCCTGAACAATGCTCTGAAAATCATTCAGATCTCTGTGCTGGAAGGCTGCGAAAGTTTTAAGGAATGTCACGAGAAACTGGAGCAACTCGTACCCCAGCTGCAGAAGATCTTAGACCATGATAAAAACAGTGATCAGAATAATTAAAACTGCAGAACGCACAGCTCCGTGTTGTATAATCAGTGTTGGGAAGGTGACTTTTTAAATATATTCCCCTACAGATTACAGATTACACACCCCAAAATGTAGTTTGTAACGTAATCCATTGAATTACTTAAAGTGAGTAACGTAATCTGATTACTTTGGATTACTTGATTACTTACTTGAAAGACTAGGATATCGTAACATAAGATGTTTTGTCTGCTAAAAGTCCAGACTTTACTTAACCGTATTAAAAATATTATTGATAGAAGACGAGGAGACACGGTCCACAGCATGACTTAGTCCTGTTTTAGACCAGGTTTAGACTTGGTTTTAGACCTGTTTTAGACCTGTTTTAGACCTGGTTTAGACCTGGTTTAGAATATTAGTTTAGACCTGGTTTAGTTTCTGGCAATGAGTGGAATTACCGGGGGGGAAAAAAAAAAGGGAGATATAACCCAAAATGTTAAAACAGGAAAATACCACCGTGTAATCCATGTATTTCAACAAAGTAACTGTAATCCAATTACCACTCACTGAAACAGTAACTGTAACTGAATACAGTTACTCATCATTTGTACTCTGATTATATAACTCCAGTACTTGTAATCTATTACTCCACAACACTGTGTATAATGTGCTTATACCGTGGCTACAAACTGAAATGTGTAAATGTCCAAAACATCAATTATTTCAGTGTTTTAAATGATGCTGGTCCCTACATTTTACCACAGAGCTCTAAATAAAATCTAAGATGGCGTCGTATAGTTTTCAATGGCCCCCAGTAATAAACCTGAACATCTGTAAAGGTTCGTTCACACCAAAGCGTTGAAAAAACGCCTTGACGTTTCTATTTGGAGCCTTTGCATTTGAGTTCAGACGCCCCCGACGCTCGTGTTTTTGACGTCGTGGACGAACCGGAGAAAAATACTTGATGTGCGTCCGTTGTCCTGGAAACAAGAGCCCGGTCCTGGTCTTTTCCCGAAACAATGTCAGACCAGACTGAGAGACTTTAGAGTTTTTATGACATAAAACATCAGCGGAGGAAATCGACTCGACGACTGGAGCGAGTTTATATTTATACTCCACTAATGACACTGGATCAGTCCTGGTTTAGTCCTGGTTTAGTCCTGGTTTTGTCTCTGACTACTCCCAGTCTAGTCCTTGTTTAGTCCCGGTCTAGTCCTGGTCTAATCCTGGTTTTGTCTCGATCTAGTCCTGGTTTTGTCTTGGTCTACTCCCAGTCTAGTCCTTGTTTAGTCCTGGTGTAGTCCTCGCAATCAGTCCTGGTTTAGTCCCGATATAGTCCCAGTCTAGTCCTGGTTTTGTCTCTGTCTACTCCCGGTCTAGTCCCTTTTTAGTCCTGATCTAGTCCTAGTTTAGTCCTGGTCCGGTCCTGGTGTAGTCCTCGCGATCGGTCCTGGTTTAGTCCCGATATAGTCCCGGTCTAGTCCCGGTCTAGTCCTGGTCTAGTCCTGTTTTAGTCCTGATTCAGCCCTATTTTCATCTTGGTTTAGTCCTGGAACAGAAGACAGAAAATGATGAACTTGTGAGTCTTTCTATTAAAGTGAAATTTGAGATTGAAGATTTATACAAAAAATAAATAAATAAACAAATAAAAATAAATAAATGTTGTTCAATTTCTCAGTAAGAAAACAAACAAAGTTCACAAAACGCTCGGGTCGGATTCGCTTCACCATCTCAAGAAAATAAATAAAAAATTAAATAAAATAAAACATCCTGTAGCCCCTAAACGTGACTCCGTGTTCTTCTTCACGACGCTTTTGGCTTTTGTGTGAAACTCTTTAACAAACTGATCACTTTTGGGGTTTTTTTTTTTTTTTTTTGAGTGATTTTTTCTTGGAGCTGTCAGATCGTCGAGCTCCGTCTGAGGCACATTTATGTTTTTATTAAAAGTGGAGGAGCAGACGGAGCCATGTCCATGTGCGGAGCTGTGAGTCACTGATGCCCTCCCACACGCGCACACACACACACACGCACACACACACACACACGCACACACACACACACACACACACACACACACACACACGCACACACACACACACACACACACACACACACACACACTTCACTGAAACAGCAGCCGGCAGCACAGGACAGGAGACGGGTGAAGGACGGGGGCAAACGCGGCAGACGGGATCGTTAACGCGACGGCTGGCAGGTGCAGTTTACGATCCGAGGGGCCCCTGTCACGGCTGGCAGGTGCGGTCGAGGGTCGGAGGGGCCCCTGTCCTGCGGTCGCTCTGTTAGCCTGCGCGGTCTCCATGGATACAGAAAAAAACAAAAAACAAAAGAAACAGCTCAAACCAGTTTCAGATTGTGTCAAAGTTAAAGGTCGTATGGAGGATTTTTTTTTTAGTTTCAAACTGTCAGTGAAAGATTAAAATACCATCACAGAGACGCAGCAGCTTTGTAATTATGATGACCAAAAAAAAAAAAGAACGAAAATCTATCAACTGTGGACGTGTTGAGGCCAGATAAACATCAGCCAATAGAAAACGAGGCTCCCTCATTTTCTATTGGCTGTTGGGTTGTCAATCAAACTCCCTAGTGTAACTGACTCGTCGGAGCGCGGGGATTACGTGGTTTACGCAGCGGTTCTTAGAGGCTTTTTCGAACTGTCGCTTCCTCGCATTTCGCGCAAAGTTTGTCGCGACGGCGGACGAGAATCCACGACCGGTTCGCCGCAAAAAAGAAAGTCCGTTTTTGAGGTCGCTGAAAGAAGAAGAGAAGAGGAAAAGGAGCGAAGCCAAACTGAGGTGATTCTTGGAGATCTCGTCCAGCGATGGCGCGACCGAAGCAGACGAAGGGTCTAAAAACGGACGCGTCGGTCGCTGAATTACTTCTAGACAGGAAACTTCAACAGTGATTCTGAACGCGCACAAGGACTGTCGCTGTATTTCTCTTCCCTTCAAAAAATCCTCTATACAACCTTTAAATCCTCGGACACGTGTGATTTGTGTGTCATTCGTTCGTTCGTTTTTCAAAATAAAACTAAAAATAAAAAAATGAAAAAACAACCATTTTCTTCATTATTTGTCTCCAAAACCAAAATGAAAAAAAAAAAAAAAACAGATAAGGATTTGTTTTTGTTTTTTTTTCAGTTTTCGATTTTGTGTTTAAATGAAAAATGGAAAAACGGATAAAGGACGTTTCCCGTTTACGTGACTTCAGTGACTGAGATGTCGGACTGAACCAGGACTGATCCAGGTCCAGGACTAGACTGGGACCAGAGTGGGACCTGAGTGGGACCAGACCGGACTTCCAGGTTTGACTCCGAGTCTCAGCTTCGAGCTCCGGCCCTGTTGTGGGCTCTGAGACTCCGGTCTGGTCCCTGGCCTGGTCTGGTCTGGTCCCGGTCTCAGTCCCGGTCTCAGTCCTGGTCCTCTGGTCCCCTCTGGTCCTGGTCTGGTCCTGGCCTGGTCCAGTCTGGTCCCGGCCTGGTCTGGTCTTGGTCTCGGTCCTCAGTCCTGGTCTGGTCTGGTCTCAGTCTGGTCTGGTCTGGTCCCGGTCTGGTCCCGGTCTGGTCCCAGTCTGGTCCCGGGTCCCGGTCTAGTCCCGGTCTAGTCCCGGTCTCAGTCCCGGTCTGGTCTCGGTCTCAGTCCTGGTCCTCGGTCCCGGTCTGGTCTCGGTCTCAGTCCCTGGTCTGGTCCTGGTCTGGTCCTGGTCTGGTCTCTGGTCTCGGTCTGGTCCCGGTCTCAGTCCCAGTCTGGTCCCAGCCTGGTCCTGGTCTGGTCTTGGTCTTGTCCCAGTCTGGTCCCGGTCTGGTCTCAGTCTCGGTCTGGTCCCGGTCTGGTCCCGGTCTGGTCCCGGTCTAGTCCCGGTCTCAGTCTGAGTCTGGTCCCGGTCTCAGTCCTGCTCTGGTCCCGGTCTGGTCTCGGTCTCAGTCCCGCTCTGGTCCTGGTCTGGTCTCTGGTCCTGGCCTGGCCTTGGTCTCAGTCCTGGTCTGGTCCTGGCCTGGTCTTGGTCTCAGTCTGGTCCCGGTCTGGTTCCGGACCTGGATCAGTCCTGGTTCAGTCGGACATCACAGTCACAGAAGTCATTTAAACACAAAATCAAAACCTGAAAAAACGAATCATTATCTGTTTTTTCATTTTGGTTTTGGAGACAAATAATGAAGAAAACTGTTGTTTTTTCATTTTCTTATTTTTGGTTTTATAATGAAACAAATGATCGAATGACACATGATCACGTACGATTCTAAAACGTGCTGACGTCATAGCAGAAGGATCCTGCTTCACCACCACATGTCCAAAAGATAAATTCACAAAAGTTTAACCTGAACATTTTTATTTCAGTGTTTTAAAAAAGTCATATTTCCTCGTCCAGAGTTTTTCTCCGTCTGCTCCAAACCCCCAGAGTCTCACTGCCGGAGAACTGACCTGGACCTGTTCAGAACTCAGAGTGTGCAGCAGGTTTTTAGTTTGAGTTTTTTTGTTTGTCCGAGTCTGGTCCTCGAATCCGAACCGAACCCGTCACAATTAAAATCAGACCATTTTAACAACACGGAGGATGTTTGTGTGGAAAGTCCGACTTTATCAATCACCAAGACTAAACCAGGACTTAAAACAAGGACTAAACCAGGACTTAAAACAAGGACTAAACCAGGACTTAAAACAAGGACTAAACCAAGACTAAACCAGACTTAAAACAAGGACTTAAACCAACTAAAACAAGGACTAAACCAAGGACTAAACAGGACTTAAAAAAGGACAAGGACTAAACCAGGACTTAAAGGACTAAACCAGGACTAAAAGACTTAAAAGACTTAAAACAGGACTAAAACCAGGACTTAAACCAGACTTAAAACCAAGACTAAAAAAAAAAAAAAACAGGACTTAAACCAGGACTAAACCAAGGACTAAACCAGGACTTAAAACAAGGACTAAACCAGGACTTAAAACAAGGACTAAACCAAGACTAAACCAGGACTTAAAACAAGGACTAAACCAGGACTTAAACCAAGGACTAAAACCAGGACTTAAACAGGACTAAACCAGGACTTAAAACAAGGACTAACCAGACTAAACCAGGACTTTAAACCAAGGACTAAACAGACAAAGACGCACAAGGACTGTTTTTAACCCACGTAAAACCACTTTATCAAACTTAACCCGCAGACTTAAAACCACACGCAGATTAAAGAAAAACTGAAGCTCCGTCAGAATAAACTGAAACGAGACGACTTCAAGAATTAAAACCAAAATGAAATTGAAACGGACTTTTTTAAACCAGGACTTGAACCAACCACAGGACTGAAAAACAAGGACTAAACCAGGACTTAAAACAAGGACTAAACCAGGACTTAAAACAAGGACTAAACCAGGACTTAAAACAAGGACTAAACCAAGACTAGGACTTACAAGACTAAAACAAAGGACCTAAACCAAGACTAAACCAAGGACTAAGACTTACCAGGACTAAAAGGACTAACCAGGACTTAAACTAAACCAGGACTAAAACCAGGACTTAAAAAACCAAGACTAAACCAGGACTTAAAACAGGGACTAAAACCAAGACTAAACCACCAGGACTTTAAAACTGAACCAGGAACCAGGACTAAACTGAACCAGGACTGACACCAGGACCTAAAACCAGGACTGAACAGGACTAAACCAGGTTAACCAACTAAACCAGAACTGAACCAGGACTGTGGGGGCAGGTCCGGAGGTGTGCCCGTTGAGCGACCGTTACGCAGCCGCTGCCCGATCGCACTTTGTGGACACTGTCCTCTGCGGGCTCTGGGTTCTCTCTCTCTCAAATCCAAGATTAGTCCTGGTTTAGACCTGGTTTAGACCTGACTTAGTCCTGGCCGACCTGTGTGTCATCACTACCTGCTCGTAAAATTCCAGAACATTAAAACCCGACTGTTTCACCAACTGTTTGCCCGCAGGTACCGACCCGGTGCAGGACTTTGGCCCAGTCGTCAGGGTGGAATAATATTTTCCATTTTTATTTTTTATCACAAAAACAAACTCTTAAATCAAGAGAAACAGGCCCATTGTCTCTTCATAATCAACTAAACTGTTTTTAATTTGACATTTCAGATGAGTTATTGTGCTGATGTGTCCGAGTCCGACCCGAGACCAAACAGAAGTTCTAAATATTTGTCCGAGTCTGACCGAGTGTGTCAGGTCCCGTTTGGTCTCCTGTCGGGTCCCGTCAGACTTCGTTCGGGTTTCCATGCTCTATTAGAAAAGATCTGGTCTCGGTCTCAGTCCTGCTCTGGTCCTGTTCTGGTCTCGGTCTCAGTCTCAGTCTGGTCTCGGTCTCAGTCCCGCTCTGGTCCTGGTCTGGTCACGGTCTGGTTCTGGTCTCTGGTCGTCTGGTCTCAGTCTGGTCTGGGTCTGGTCCTGGTCGGTCTGGTCTCTGGTCTGGTCTCAGTCTCTGTCTCAGTCCTCTCTGGCTGGTCTCTCGGTCTCCCTCCTGGCCTGGTCTCACGGTCTGGTCTGGTCTCCCTGGTCTCCAGGTCTGGTCTCGGTCTCAGTCCTGGTCTGGTCTGGTCCTGGTCTGGTCTCGGTCTCAGTCTGGTCCTGGTCCCTGGTCTTTTTAACTTTGCTTGTTTTGTTCTCTTTTTTTTATCTCCCTCTTTCCACCCCTCCTTCCCTTTTTCCTTCCCTCCTTCCCTTTACTCCTTCCCTTTGTTCCTCCTCCTCAGTATAACTCGTCTCGTCCTCGTGAGGAGTGGGAGATGTGGCACCCGACCCTGATCGCTGAGGCGCTCTTCGCCATCGCCAACATCTTCAGTTCTCTGCGTCTCATCTCTCTGTTCACGGCCAATTCACACCTGGGGCCTCTGCAGATTTCACTGGGCAGGATGGTGCTGGACATCCTCAAGTTCCTCTTCATCTACTGCCTGGTAACGCAACAACACAACGACACACAAACACAACAACACACAACAACACACAACACACACAAAACACACAAAGACACACAACAACACACAACAACACACAACAACACACCAACAAACACAACAACAACAACACAACAACACACACAACACACACAACAACACAACAACACAACAAACACACAACCACACACAACAAATACAACAACACAACACAACACACAACACAAACAACAACAACAAACAACCACAACACCACAACACACACAACACACAACAACACACAACAACACACACACAACCACACACAACAACACACAACAACAACACACCCAACAACGACAGACAACAACAAACAAAAACACACAACAACACACAACAACAACACAACAACACACACACAACATATACACAACACAACACACCAACACCACAACACACACAACAACACACACAACACACACAACACACACAACACACAACAACACACAACACACACACACAACAAGACAACACAAAACACACACAACAACACACACACAACACACAACAACACACACACAACACACAACAAAGACACACAACAACACAACAACGCAACACACCACACCACAACAACAACGACAACAACCACCACACACAACACACACACACACAGACACACAACACACACACACACACACACACAACACACACACAACAACACACAACACAACACTAACAACACACACAACAACACACACACAACGACAACAACGACACACACAACAACACACAACAACACCACAACAAAACACACACAAACACACAACAACACACACAAAACACACAACACACACAACAAAGACCACACACACAAACAACAACAACGACACAACAACACGACACATACACCACACACAACAACAACAACACAACAACAACACAACAACCACCAACAACACACAACAACACACACCACACACAACAACACAACAACACACACAACACACGACCACACAACGACAACACACACCACAACACACACAACAACACACAACGACACACACACACACAACACAACCACAACAACACAAACAACAACAACACACACAGACACACAACACAACAACAACACACAACACACCAACAACAACAACACAACACACACACACACAACAAACACACACAAACACACACAACAACACAACAACACACACAACAACACACAACCACCACAAACCACAACACAACAACAACACACACACACAACACACAACAACACACAACACACAACAACCACACAACACACAACACACACACAATAACACACAACAACAACAACAACAAACGACACACACACACAACACACAACAACACGACACACACTCAACAACACCACACACACTCAACAACACAACAACACAACACACAACAACACACACAACACACACAACAACAACACACACAACACACAACAACACACAACAACACACACACAACAACACACAACACACACAACACACACAACAACACACACAAACACAACACACACACAAACAACAACACACACAACACACACACAACAACACACACAACAACACAAACACACAAAACAACACACACAACAACACACACACACACACACACAACAACACAAACACACAGAACAACAACGACACACACACAACAACACAACAACAAACACACAACACACACAACAACCACACAACAAGACACAACGACACACACAACAACAACAACACACAACGACACACAACAACCACACAACACAAGACACACAAACACACAACAACACACAACAACATTCAACGACACACAATGACAAGGCACAACCACACTCAGTGACACACAACTAAACCAACTCCAAAGAACCAACTATGGTCAACTTTGTCGTAGAGCTACAAAATTCAGTCCACACATTCGTCATGTGAAGACAAACAAAAAATATTATTATGACCACGCCCCCTGACAAACCAGAAGGCGGCCATCTTGGATTAAAATTTTCAAAAATGCTGAATCAGCATTTTCGTTGACGTTGCAGTTTAAGGCACTCCTCTGAAGACGCTTCACCCACAGGCCTGAAAATCACCGTACATCATCTAGAGAAGTGGAACATCTAAAGTTATCCAAATTATTTTGATAACTGTCACGGTTTACGTGCAGCAAAGCTGCAAATTTCATTCAGATTTTTTCCAATGTCAAAATTTGATCCGATTCATACAAAGTCCAGTTGGCCTCAAATTTGAATCACTTGTAAAACTTTCTTGCTGAAATCTAATAATTGTAACACAAACATATTTTGGTGTAATAGCGCCACCTACTTATTAGTTTAATTGAAGGCACCATGTTTCTTCAGGTCTCCCCGATCAATAAAGTCCGGGGGCCAAAGTCTTTTTTTACACGGCGTTGTCATGGCGATGTCCCAAAGCGCCCATGTTTATTTATGTTTAACACATCAGCGTCTCTGAGGTGTGTGACTTTGTTTAGTGACAAGTTCAGCCCAAAGCCACAATCACACAGAGACGAGTGAGCGTCAGCGCCACCCGGGGGACGGTCAGGTCGGCCCAGTGCCAAGGGAAGGCCGCTCGATGCCGCTTGCAGCTTTAATTGTGTATTTGATTTGCTCAAAGTTGAAAAGTTTACTCAGATTAAAAGTAAGTCTGAGCCACTTCCACAGGACTTAAACCGTAAAGAAAAGTACTTTTTTACTTTTCAGTCCAGATGTAAAACTTTGCTCTCACATGTACTCAAGTAAAAGTCAAAAGTATTTATGAATACTTAAATGCACTTAGTACGGAAGCCGAGAGGGTCACAGCAAACGCAAACGCCGCAACACACCAAAAAACACAACACACCAAAAAAGCCACAACACAACAAAAAAGCCACAACAAATAAAAAATAAAAAACACAACACACCAAAAAAGCCACAACATAACAAAAAGCCACAACACAACAAAAAAGCCACAACAAATAAAAATAAAAAACACAACACACCAAAAAAGCCACAACATAACACAAAAACACCACAAAAACACAAACAAAAAAGCAAACAAACACAAAAAAGCCACAACACAACAAAAAAGCCACAACAAAAAAAAAACACAACACACAACACACACACCAAAAAGCCACAACACACAAAAAGCCACAACACACCAAAAAAGCCACAACGGAAATGACCGTGGGACTATATTTTAATGTAATCGCCGCAAAAAATACAAACGCCACAACACAAACACAAATGCCACAACACATTCAAAAGCCACAACAGAAGTGACCGCGGAACTCTATTTTCCGACGGACCGATCGAGCGGCAAGTGAAGAAGAAGAAGAACTGCAACGTGAAACGAATAATGATAAAACAATAAATTACTTTTACTTACGTTTCCAACTTCTCCGTCCCTTTACTTTTCACGTTGTAGTTCTTCTTCTTCACTTGCCGCTTGATCGGTCCGTCGGAAAATAGAGTTTCGCGGTCACTTCCGTTGTGGCTTTTTTTGGTATGTTGTGGCTTTTTAATGTGTTGTGGCTTTTTAATGTGTTGTGGCTTTTTCGTTTGTGTTGCGGCGTTTGCATTAAAATAGAGTTTGCGGTCACTTCCGTTGTGACTTTTTTTGGTATGTTGTGGCTTTTTAATGTGTTGTGGCTTTTTAATGTGTTGTGGCTTTTTAATGTGTTGTGGCTTTTTCGTTTGTGTTGCGGCGTTTGCATTAAAATAGAGTCCCGCGGTCATTTCTGTTGTGGCTTTTTTTGGTTTGTTGTGGCTTTTTTTTTGTTGGGCTTTGTTTGTGGCTTTTTTTGTTTGTTGTGGCTTTTTTTGGTTTGTTGTGGCTTTTTTTGGTTTGTTGTGGCTTTTTGTTGTGTTGTCGCATTTGTTTTTGCTGCGGCGTTTGCGTTTGTTGTGACCCCTCTGCATCCGTAACTTAGGTAAAGTACAGATAATTAAAACTTAACTCTTGTCGTTTTCCTTTGGTCGTCGTGTGCTGTGTTCAGGTTCTGTTGGCTTTCGCGAACGGACTCAATCAGTTGTATTTTTACTACGAGACGACGGCGGCAGAAGAACCGAACAACTGCAAAGGAATCCGCTGTGAGAGACAAAACAACGCCTTCTCCACGTGAGTCACTCTGCAGCACAGGGGCTCGCCTCTCCACAGATCTGACATGCAGGAGAGGTTTTAACCTTCTTTTATTGCCGTCATGGTCCGCGACCCTCGGGCTGGAGAGCGGGACCGGACTGTGGGTCGTTTGGTACCGGGCCACGAAAGCACAAACTAAAACCAGGTCTAAACCAGAACTAAAACCAGGTCTAAACCAGGTCTAAACCAGGTCTGAACCAGGTCTAAACCAGGTCTGAAACCAGGTCTGAACCAGGACCAAAACAGGTCTAAACAAAGACTAATCCAGGACTAAAACAGGTCTAAAATAGGTCTCTAAAACAGGACTAAAACAGGACTAAACAAAGTCTAAATCAGGTCTAAACCAGGTCTGAACCAGGTCTAAACCAGGTCTTTAAACAGGTCTAAAACAGGAACTAAAACAGGTCTAAAACAGGACTAAACCAGAATTGAACCAGGTCTTAAACAGGTGTAAACCGTTCTCAGTTCTGGTCAGTCACGGTTTGGTCTTGGTCTCAGTCCTGATCCTGGTCTTGGTCTCAGTCCTGATCCTGGTCTGTCTCAGTCCTGATCCTGGTCTGGTCTCAGTCCTGATCCTGGTCTCAGTCCTGATCCTGGTCTTGGTCTCAGTCCTGATCCTGGTCTTGGTCTCAGTCCTGATCCTGGTCTCAGTCCTGATCTGGTCTCAGTCCTGATCCTGGTCTTGGTCTCAGTCCTGATCCTGGTCCGGTCTCAGTCTGAGTCCTGTCCTGGTCTGGTCTGATCCTGTCTCAGTCCTGGTCCGGTCTCAGTCTGATCCTGGTCTGTCTCAGTCCTGATCCTGGTCTCGTCCTGGGTCTCAGTCCTGATCCTGGTCCTGGTCTCAGTCCTGATCCTGGTCTCGGTCTCAGTCCTGATCCTGGTCTTGGTCTCAGTCCTGATCCTGGTCCTGGTCTCAGTCCTGATCCCTTGTCTCAGTCCTGTCTCATCCTTGGTCTCAGTCTTGGTCTGATCCTGGTCATCCTGTCCTGGTCTCAGTCCTGATCCTGGTTTCGGTCTCAGTCCTGTCCTGATCCTGGTCCTCCTGGTCTCAGTCCTGATCCTGGTCCTGGGTCCTGTCCTTGGTCTCAGTCTGATCCCTGGGTCCTGATCCTGGTCCTTGTCTCAGTCCTGATCCTGGTCCCTGGTCTCAAGTCCTGATCCTGGTCCTGGTCTCTGGTCTCAGTCCTGATCCTGGTCCTTGTCTCAGTCCTGATCCTGGTCTCAGTCCTGATCCTGGTCTCCTGGTCTCAGTCCTGATCCTGGTCTCGGTCTCAGTCCTGATCCTGGTCTCAGTTCCTGATCCTGGTCCTTGGTCTCAGTCCTGGTCTCAGTCTGATCCCTGGTCTCAGTCCTGATCCTGGTCTCAGTGATCCTGGTCCTGGTCCTGATCCTTGGTCTCAGTCCTGATCCTGGTCCTGGTCTCAGTCCTGATCCTGGTCTTGGTCTCAGTCTCTCAGTCCTGATCCTGGATCCTGATCTCGGTCTCAGTCCTGATCCCTGGTCTCGGTCTCAGTCCTGGTTGGTCTCAGTCCTGATCCGGTCCTTGGGTCTCAGTTCTGACAGTCCTGTCCTGTCCGGTCCTCAGTCCTGATCCGGTCCGGTCTCAGTCCTTCCCTCTGGTCAGTCCTGAGTCTCATGGGTCTGGTCTCCAGTCCTGATCCCTGGTCTCGGTCTCAGTCCTGATCCTGGTCCCGGTCCTCAGTCCTGATCCTGTCCCTGGTCTCAGTCCTGATCCTGGTCTGTCCTCAGTCCTGAGTCCCTGGTCTTGGTCTCAGTCCTGAGTCCTGTCCTGCCTGGTCTCAGTCCTGATCCTTGGTCTCAGTCCTGTCCTGGTCTCGTCCTGGTCCTGAATCCGTCTCAGTCCTGATCCTGTCTGGTCTCAGTCCTGATCCTGGTCTTGGTCTCAGTCCTGATCCTTGGTTCAGTCCCCTGATCCGTCTCAGTCCTGATGGTCTGTCCTGGTCCTGGTCTCGGTCCAGGTCCGGTCTGTCTGAGTCAGTCCTGATCCTGGTCCTGTCTCAGTCCTGATCCTGGTCCTGGTCTCAGTCCTGATCCTGGTCCTGGTCTCAGTCCTGATCCTGGTCTTGGTCTCAGTCCTGATCCTGGTCCTGGTCTCAGTCCTGATCCTGGTCTTGGTCTCAGTCCTGATCCTGGGGTCTCAGTCCTGATCCTGGTCTGGTCTCAGTCCTGATCTCTCAGTCCTGATCCTGGTCTCTGGTCTCAGTCCTGATCCTGGTCTTGGTCTCAGTCCTGATCCTGGTCCTTGGTCTCAGTCCTGATCCTGGTCTGGTCTCAGTCCTGATCCTGGTCTTGGTCTCGAGGAGGAAGAGACATTAAAATAAACCACAAAATAAATCAGTCGGACTCGTCAAAAAGATCGATACGTTTGTAATTACGAACGATTCTGGAAGAAGGAGACGGAGGAAAACTGCTCGATCACACGTCCAGGGTTTGTCCAGCGTTTAGTTTATGATCTCGATAAAACGAGTTGAATCGGTCAAATTGAAAAAAAACAACAAAA
>NW_026571153.1:1579014-1621514 GCF_026225935.1 Boleophthalmus pectinirostris | reverse complement strand
ATCTGTTGTATTTGTATTAAACTGGAGCAAAGCATCATGGTCTTTGTAGTTCTTGGTGCTTTTCTCCTCAGTGGAGCTTCTGTTTGAGTCTAAACTCAAATCGTTTCGCCGTCTTTTTTTTTTTTTTTTTTTTTTTTGTCGCCGCGGAAACGGAACAAACGACTTCATTCGTGATGCAGAAACGGAGGGAGGGGGCGGGGCCTGATTCTCCCGCAGCAATGCATCATGGACGATTGAGTTTTGGTTCACAAACACTAAATAACCGTGAGCGCCACATCGGCTCCACGTTCTCTCCATCTCTCCATCGCTCCATCGCTTCATCTCTCCATCTTTCCATCGCTCCATCGCTCCATCGTTCTGCTCTCCGGATGAATATTTTATAAGAGCTGGATATTACACCTCTCTTTCTTCTCTTTCTCCCCTCATCCCCCCATCTTTCTTCTCTTTATTCCCCCATCTGTCTTCTCTTTCTCTCCTAATCCTCCCATCTATCTTCTTTCTCTCTCTCTTTCTCCTTCCCCCATATCGTCTCTCTCCCTCTTTTCTTTTCCCCTCGTTTAGTCCTGGTTTAGACCTGGTTTAGTCCTGTTTTAGTCCTGGTTTAATCCTGTTTTAGTCCTGTTTTAGTCCTAGTGTAATCCTGGTTCAGTCCTGGTTCAGTCCTGGTTTAGTCCTGGTTTAGTCCTGTTTTAATCCTGGTTCATTCTTGGTTTAGTCCTGTTTTAGTCTTGTTTTAGTCCTGGTTTAATCCTGGCTAAGTCCCGTTTTAGTCCTGGTTTAGTCCCGTTTTAGTCCTGTTTTAGTCCTGGTTTTAGTCCTAGTTTAGTCCTGGTTCAGTCCTGTTTTAGTCCTGGTTCAGTCCTGTTTTAGTCCTGTTTTAGTCCTGGTTCAGTCCTGTTTTTAGTCCTGGTTCAGTCCTGTTTTAGTCCTGGTTTAATCCTGTTTTTAGTCCTGGTTTAGTTCTGGTTTAGTCCTGGTATTTAGTATCTTAGTCGTACAAAATAAAATCTTACTTATGAAATGTTTTGCTCTTTCTTCTTCTTCTTATTTCGCTCTTTCACTCGTTCGTAGCGACGCAAAAATCCGGCGTCTTTTCTCGCTGATCCTGTAAAAAACTTAGACCTTAGACCATGAAAACCCTGAGATCTAACGTTTCATATCCATCTGAGAGTTTGACGTCATCACATTCATCTTCTTCTTTTCCGTTGCAGGTTGTTCGAGACCCTTCAGTCCCTGTTCTGGTCCATCTTCGGTCTCCTGAACCTCTACGTCACGAACGTCAGGGCCAGACACGAGTTCACGGAGTTCGTGGGGGCGACCATGTTCGGGACGTACAACATCATCTCGCTGGTGGTTCTGCTCAACATGCTGATCGCCATGATGAACAACTCCTACCAGCTCATCGCGGTGAGCTCCACACACAACCCGAGAACCCGAGAATCTCAAGAACCCAAATGCCCCAAGAACCTGAACCCAAACTCCCCAATAAGCTGAACCCAAACTTCTCAGGAACCCAAACACAAATGCCCCAAGAACCTGAACCCAAACGCCCCAAGAACCTGAACACAAATACCCCAAGAACATGAACCCAAACCCCCCAAAGAACCTGAACACAAATGCCCCAAGAACCCAAACCCAAACTTCCCAGGAACCCAAACACAAAGGCCCCAAGAACCTGAACCCAAACACCCCAAGAACCTGAACACAAAATACCCCAAGAACCTGAACCCAAACCCCCAAAGAACCTGAACCCAAATGCCCCAAGAACCCAAATGCCTAAAGAACCCAAATGCCTGAAGAACCTGAACCCAAATGCCCCAAGAACCCAAACCCAAACTTCCCAGGAACCCAAACACAAAGGCCCCAAGAACCTGAAACCCAAACGCCCCAAGAACCTGAACCCAAATCGCCCCAAGAACCTGAACCCAAATGCCCCAAGAACCTGAACCCAAATGCCCCAAGAACATGAGCCCAAACTCCCCAAGAACCTAAACCCAACGCCCAAAGAACCCAAACTTCCCCGAAACCCAAACCCAAATGCCCCAAGAACCTGAACCCAAACCCCCAAAGAACCTGAACCCAAATGCCTAAAGAACCTGAACCCAAATGCCCCAAGAACCCAAACCCAAACTTCCCAAGAAACCCAAACGCCCGAAGAACCTGAACCCAAACGCCCCAAGAACCAAACGACACTAATCTGAGCTGTGTTCTAATGTTTCCTCGTCACCAACAGACCTGGAGTTGTGTTTTGTTTCATTCACACACGTTTAACACATACATTCTGCACATTTAGGCTGAATTCTTCTCTCAAAACTTAAAACACTCTGTTCCACCTTGTGATGTCATGTGGTGATACTGCAGAAAGTGCTCCACTGTGGTTTTTAAACTCCGCACACCTTCACTAGAATCATTTGGATCATTTCAGATCTCTGGAATTGGCGATCTCTACTGAACTAAAGGAGCTGTTAAAGTGCCGCATCATGACATCACAAGGTGGAACAAAGTGTTTGGAGCTTTGGAGATGTAGAAGGACTAATAATAAAGAGTTACTCAAACATGCGAATCAAACAAAACACAACTCGCTTTCTCTCTCCCTTCAGGTCCAGGTTTCGCACACACTCACCCAAGACTGTGCAGCTTCAACGCAACATTTGGAAAAAACTTCACCAACTGGAAACAAATTTGGACTTGGAACCAAAAATGTAAAGAGGAAGGATCTTCTTCAGGACTAAAGGATCTGGTACGCCAAACCGTCATTGGAGGAATCTGGGTTTCCAGACTCGTTCTCCTTATGGACTTCTTGGGTCTTCGCAAGAGTTTTTCACGAACTCGCTCGACGTTCTCTCCCGTCTTTCCAGATCCTTTAGTCCTGCAGAATCAGCCGAACTCTGCACATTTTTGGCTCCGAGTCCAAATTTGTTGCCAGTCGGTGAAGTTTTTCCAAATGTTTGGGTAAGTGTGTTCAGCAGATTCCAAAAACGCAAAATGACTTCTGTTTGGGAGTGAACGGCTCAACCTGAAAACAGAACAAAAATAAAACATCAACTATAAAATCTTGATCTGTTTTTATACATTCTGTGAAAATTTGAGGTGATTTCAACAAGAACTGGCAAAATTATTGACCTGCGAATGTCAATTTTTTTGGACACTCTGTACTTTTACTTTTTACTCTTAAAGTACATTCTTCAGTAGGTGTGATACTTTTACTTTTACGTGAGTTATCCTTTGCTTTGTATCTGTTCTAAAATCTCCTGTGTTTTTTTTTCTCAGGACCACGCGGACATCGAGTGGAAGTTCGCTCGCACGAAGCTGTGGATGAGTTACTTCGACGAGGGCGGGACTCTTCCTCCGCCCTTCAACATCGTGCCCAGCCCCAAGTCCGTGTGGTACCTGCTCATGTGGCTCCACGGGCGTCTGTGCGAGCGAGGCCAGCCCCCGGGACGACCCCCACAAGTGCGAAAACCTCCGAGAGTTCACGGTGAGACCAGAGACGGAGCGAGAGGGACGGGGGAGAGGTCTAAAGGCCAATTTATGTCGACGCGTAGCCCTAGTCTAAACGTCGCAGGCAGCACGGGAAGCGATGCACATTCCATGTCGGCTTTTCTTTCTTTCAGTATACATTGAGAAATAATGTGTTTAGTGCAGCTTTGCGCATATGTGTTTACATTTTACAGAAACGAAACTTAAAGGTTGTATGGAGGATTTTTTTTTTTTGTTTTCAAACTGTCAGTGAAAGATTAAAATACCATCACAGAGACGCAGCAGCTTTGTAATTATGATGACCAAAAAAAAAGAACGAAAATCTATCAACTGTGGACGTAGTGAGGACAGATAAACATCAGCCAATAGAAAACGAGGCTCCCTCATTTTCTATTGGCTGTTAGGTTGTCAATCAAACTCCCTAGTGTAACTGACTCGTCGGAGCGCGGGGATTACGTGGTTTACGCAGCGGTTCTTAGAGGCATTTTCGAACTGTCGCTTCCTCGCATTTCGCACAAAGTTTGTCGCGACGGCGGACGAGAATCCACGACCGGTTCGCGGCGAAAGAAAGTCCGTTTTTGAGGTCGCTGAAAGAAGAAGAGAAGAGGAAAAGGAGCGAAGCCAAACTGAGGTGATTCTTGGAGATCTCGTCCAGCGATGGCGCGACCGAAGCAGACGAAGGGTCTAAAAACTGACGCGTCGGTCGCTGAATTACTTCTAGACAGGAAACTTCAACAGTGATTCTGAACGCGCACAAGGACTGTCGCTGTATTTCTCTTCCCTTAAAAAAATCCTCTATACAACCTTTAAAACCGCATGACTAATTTACATAAACAAAGCGCTCATAAAACAGCTCCTGGTACGAGGTTCAGCTTCTGTCGGACTTAAAAAGGACACGACTCAGTGGAATATGCGTGTCTTTCTGTGACAGAGGGATATTGTACTAATGTTGAGTCTGTTCTGTGCTTTTATCGCGTTAGAGATGGTTCATGTTAAACTTTTCAGAGATTATACGTCTGCGGGTCACACACACAGACACACGTTTATATGAACGGACAGATATCGTCGCCCCCTAGCGCTTTGGCAGTGAATTACATCGCGGTGCACGGACCTCGACGCAGATCCATAAATCAAAAACGACAGCGACAAGGCGACGGCGGCGGAGCGACGCAGAACTAGACTTCAGCCTTAAGGTGTAAGGAAGAGTGTGATCGGTCAAACCCGGAATTTACACCAGGAGCATCAGCAGCTAAACTCTGTAAAACTGTGTTCTCACGTTTAAACTCTAAACTCTGTGTATTTTCACTTTTAAAATCTAATGTAATAACGGCCGTTGGACGCACGTATGACGACTCGTGTTCTGCTGCTGCGATTACTTACTGATGACTACAGCGTGATCGGTCCAACAGATTTCCACACGTCTCCTTCCAAACACAAACTAACATGTTTTTCATTCTGCTCATTATTTATTCATTAGCTCATGTTTTAATGTTCATTCATGTTGATCATGTCGAACATTTAGAGCAGTTACTCTTAGGAACAGAAAATTACCCTGACAGGAAAATGGAAAATGTCCCAAGAACCCAAACCCAAACTCCCGAAGAACCAAACCAAAACTCCTGAAGAACTCAAACCAAACTCCTGAAGAACCCAAACACAAACGCTCCGACTGAATATATTAAAAGTCCTTTGTTACATGAACGGACGCCAACGTGTTTGGACCAGCGAGTTGATCTTCGTCAGGGCAAAGTAGTGAATTAGAGCAAATATTTGGGGATATTTCTCCTACAGCATCATCGTCAGAACTGAAGAACTTTCAGTTTTCTGATTTCTCTTCTATCTTTGTTTGCATGTTTGTGGTGTGTTTGTTTGTGTGTTTGTGGGTGCAGTGTGTGTCTCGTGTGTGTGTGTGTCTCGTGTGTGTGTGTGTGTGTGTGCGTCTCGTGTGTGTGTGTCTCGTGTGTGTGTGTGTGTGTGTGTCTCGTGTGTGTGTGTCTCTCGTGTGTGTGTTTTATGTAACACTGGCAGCAGATGCAGATGAGGAGATGTTAAAGCTGCTCCTCGTTTCACAGCTGAGCTTCATGTTTGGAGATCACACGCTTCCTCACAATCCAAACACACACACACACACACACAAACGTCGTACAGTCTGGGTTTATCAGGCAACACTCTCGACAAACCTGTGTCAAACCGTTTGTGTTTCGTGGGAAAAGTCTGTTTTATTAAATCAAATATGAAGCCAAAGCGAGTTACTCAAGACTCAAGACTGATCCAGACTTTTCCACAGACTCGGGTCGTTTCTCTTCACTGGTTTTGTGTTTTGTTAAAGTCGCTGTCGTCAGATGAACACAAACGACACCAAGGACCCTAAATTAAGCATTTTTTTATGTCCAAAATGTAGTTTATGGGTCTGGTCAAGTGTTAACGGAGGGAAACAGGGTCAGATTTTTGACATTCAAATGTCTCTTATTCAGAAACTAGAGGAACTATTGAAATAAGTAAAGTATCAGAATGTAGGAAAGAGTTACACTCCAACAGGGTCAAGTTAAACCTGTGAGATTCTTTCAAGTTCAAGACAAAAAATTTAAAAACTCATGTCGGTAACGGAGGGAATGAAATATGCAGCACTTTTTGGTCAATAAATCCAAACAGTGATAACTCTTGGTTCTCACTTACATATCCTTAACAAACTGGTTTGAATATTTGCTTCATATAGTTTTCTACCATAATGGTACAAGATTAGGTTGAAAAACCTCTCTGACTTTTTGACTCATGAGATTTTTTATTAAGAAAGTTCATGGTAACGGAGGGAAAGTAACGGAGGGAAAATTGTACAAAACAAGTAGAAGGTGCAGGATTTTACATCATTTGTCTTTTTTCTTCTGAAAAACTTTAATATTACTTCAAAAATGAAAGAAAACTATTTCTATAAAATATGTCAGTCCTTCCAAGAACATTTTTACATTTTAAATACTTTTTTTTTTTTTTTAATCCTGTCCCTTCATCAACAGTTCAAAGATGGAATAACACAAGATATGATGAAATACAAACATTTATTTACATGATTTTTAGGTCTTTGAAATTTGGGAAATAATTTTTCTTCCATGTTTCATTCATGGTCTGTTTAAAAACAGATGGAACTTTACAACCAAAAATGGAACAGAAAAAGGTCAACAGTTTGATAAACTCGAGTACATATGGATCTGTTCAATACATTTTTATATCAGATGAATGAACTTGAAGTTTGGTCTTGTTGTTTACTTCTGTTTGGTCCCGTCACATGTTTGTGTGTGTGAATTTTAGTATCTGTTTTGTTTTTTTTTTGTTTGTTTTTTTGTTTACATGCATCCTGAATTTCAAACTTCTGGTCATCGTACAATTCATTCTGGGACGGATCCTCTGAAAAAGTGAACATCAAACCTCCGTGTTTGTTTTCCCAGTGGGACGTGTCAAAGTGACAAAGTCTTTTGAACCATGTCACTTTTGTTTGTGGTTGTGATATTGTCATATTTTAGTTCTGGGATTCGGACGTCGTCATCGTGTGGTTGTTGATGTTCTAACAGCGGAAAACGACTCGAGAAACGGACTTCGGAGGTTTGCGAACTCCATAAGTGCAAAAGTGAATCAGATGTGTGTGAATCTATGTCAAACCTCCGTTCAAACTGTTTGAAGACTGGGCAGTATTGATCCACAGGAAGGACGTAAATCATCCCGAGTTTGTGGTGAACATTTTGTATGTGGAGCGACAACAAAGGAAACTCCCCGATCCCTCGTTCAACTTGGAGAGAATGTGGTCGATTTATTCATGAAGACAAGTCGTGTCTGGGGGCAACTCCTGATTTATTGATAAAACGTTCACGCTGAGGAAAAGGAAAAGAGGAGCTGGAAGTAAAACGCCCCGATTCAGCAACAAATGAAAATCCAACCCCCAAAGAGAAACAGATTTAGAGTTAGTTGATGGTCAGATAAAAGTTCTAAAGAGAGTTGGTCTCAAAAAATAACTAAATAAATAAAAAAACTTGTACTTCTGCAATATGGAAGCATTTTGGCTTCAGGACACATTTGTTTATGTTTTACAGAAATGAAACTTAAAACCACATGACTCATTTACATAAACTAATGTCTCAGGACCAGACCCAGACCCAGACCAGACCCAGACCCAGACCAGACCGAGACCAGACCAGACCCAGAGACCAACCCAGACCAGACCCAGACCATACCCAGACCAGACCAGAGCCCCAGACCAGACCAGACCAGACCCAGACCAGACCCAGACCAGACAGAGACCAGACCCAGACCAGACCAGACCCAGACCAGACAGAGACCAGACCCAGACCAGACCGAGACTGAGACTGGACCAGAGCGGGATTGAGACGAGAACGACAGAGACCTCTGAGACTGAGATCAGAACTGAGATCAGGACCAGACCGAGACCAGACCGGAACCACACTGGGACCTGACCAGGACGAGACCGAACCAGACTGGACCCACCGAGACTGAGACCAGACGAGACCAGAGCGGGACGGACCGAAGACCGAGACCAACTGAGACCAGACCGGGACCGAGACTGGAACTGGTCAGGACCAACTGGGACTGAGACTGAGACCAGGCCGAGACCAGACCGGGACCAGGCTGGATTGAGACCGAGACTGAGACCGGAACTGAGACCAGACTGGGAGAGACCGAAACCGGCCGACCAGACCAGAGCCACGGCAGGGCCGGAGCTGTGAAGCTTTGAAGCATTTTGGGGTGATCCGGAAGAAATCCTGGATTCTTCATTGTGGTAAATACGATTGACCAAACAGGATCATTTTATGGGGAAACACATTAATAGAGGGGGACTGTAGTCCTTGGCGGAGTCTGCGCTCTTGACTGCTTTTCTAGTTTCATTTGTTTTCGTTGGATTTTTGTTTTTTTGTTTTTTTGTTTCGTTTCGTTTTTTCGTTTGTTTTCGTTTGTTTTCGTTTTTTGTTTTCGTTTTGTTTTGTTTTCGTTTGTTTTCGTTTGTTTTCATTGGATGTTTTCCAGGTTTATCCGTTTATAAAATCTGAAGTTCTGACGTTTGTGTTTTTGTTTGTGTTTGTTTTTCCGCAGGAGAAACACGCCGACAGCCTCATCCAAAACCAGCACTACCAGGTGAGAACAACAACAACAACAACAACACACACACTCGTTTCCACGGAGACGTCACCGCTGTGTCTGGAATGTCCCGCAGTGTGACTTTAAACAGATCGACTTTATTTTAGAAAAAAAAAAACTTTCGGAGGAGAGAAAGAGAGAGAAGGAAGAGAGGGAAGGGAAAAGAAAGAGAGAGGAGGGAGATAGGGTGGAGGGAGAGAGAGGAGAGAGCGTAGGGAGAGGGAGTGATGGAGAGAATAAAGAGGGAGAGAGTAAAGAGGGAGAGAGAGGTGAGAGAGGAGGGAGAGAGGAGAAAAAGAGAGGAGGGAAGGGAGACGACAGAGGTACGGAGGGAGGGAGGAGGAGAAAAATAGAGGAGGGAGAGGACAGAAGGAGGGATGGAGGGAGGGAGGAAGGAGAAAGAGAGAGGAGAGGGTAAAGGGATAGAGGGAGAGAGAAGAGAAATGTAGGGGAAGGGAGTGATGAGAAAATAGAGAGGAGGGAAGAGAGGGACAGAGGGGGGGAGAGAGAGGCGTTGGAGGGGTAAGAGAATAAAGAGGAAGAGGAAAGAAGAGAGAATAAAGAGGGAGAGGAGTAGAAGGAAGGGAAGGAGGAGGGAGGGGAGGAGAAATAGGATAAGGGAGAGAGAGAGAGAGGATAGAGGGATAGAGGAGGGAGGAGAAAGGAGGGAGAGAGAAGAGAGAGTGTAGGGAAGAAGGAGGATGGAGAGAGTAAAGAGAGGGGAGAGAGAAAAAGAGGAGGGGAGGACAGGGAGGGAGTAAAGAATAAGAGATAGAGAGAGGGTGGAGGGAGAGAGCATAAAGGGAGGAGGGAGAGAGAGAGAGTCGAAGGAAGGAGAAGTGAGGAAGGATTGGAAGAGGGAGGAGAAAGAGAGAGCGCGAGAGAAGAGGGAGGAAAGCGAGGGAGGAGAAATAGGATAGGAGGGAGAGGACAGGGAAGAAGGGGGAGGACGAGAGAGGTAGAGGGTTGGAGGGAAGAGGAGAAAGAGAGAGGAGGGAGGGAGTAAAAGAAGGTAAAGAGAGAGAGAGGGAGTAAAGAGGAAGAGGAAGGAAGGAAGAGAGAATAAAGAGGGAGGGAGAGAGACAGTAGAAGGATGGAGAGAGAGAGAGGAGGGAGTGAGAGAGGGGAGAAAGAGAGGATAGAGGGAGGGAGAGGGTATATGAGGGAGAGAGGGAGAAGGGAGGAGGAGAGAGAGAGAGTGTAGAGAGGGAGTGATGGAGAGGAGAGAGAGGGAGAGGAGAAAGGAGGAAGGAGAGAGGGAGTAAAGAAAGAAGAGAGCGAGAGGGAGGAGGGGGAGAGAGAGGAAAAGGAAGAAGGAAAGGAAGTGGAGGAGAGAGGAGAAAGTGAGAGAATAGAGGGGAAGGAAACAGGGGGAGGGAAGAAGAGTAGGGAGGAGAGAATAGAGGAGAGAAGTAAAGTGGGAGAGGGAGGAGGGAGGAGGAGAGAGACAGAGTGGAGGGAGAGAGAGGATAGAGGATATAGGGATGGAGGGAGAGAGGAAGGGTCAGGAGAGAAAGACGAGAGGGAGGAGGAGGAAAAGAAAGTAAAGAGGACAGACGGTACAGGAGGGAGGAGAAAGAAGAGAAAGAGGGAGAGACTGGAGGGAGGAGAGCGTAAAGAGGGAGGAAGAGAGAGGGGAGGGGATCAGAAGAGGACACGAGGAAGAGAGGGAGAGTGAAAGAGAGAGAGAAGGAGGTGATGGGAAGAAAAGAGAGAGGATGGAGCGTTGACAGAGAGATGAGATGGTAGACGGATGGATGGATGGTAGACGGATTAGATAGATAGATGGAATGGATGGATGAATAGATGGATGGATGGATGGATAATGGATGGGAAGGATAGATAGATAGACGGATGGATGATGACGAGATGATGGATGATGGAGGATGGATAGACGGATGGCGGATGGATGGATGGATGGATGATAGACGGATGGATGATGTGGAATGGATAGACGGATGGAGACGGATGGATGGATATGAAAGACGGATGGATGGATGGATGGATGGACGGGATGGATGGGACGGATGGAACGGATGGATGGATAGAGGATGGATGGATGGATGGATAGACGGATGGATGGATGATGGATAGAGGATGGATGGATAGATGGAAGACGGATGGGGATGGATGGATGGATGGATGGATGGATAGACGGATGGATAGATGGATAGACGGATGGATGGATGGATGGATATGGATAGATAGACGGATGGATGGATAGACGGAAGGATGGAATGGAATAGATAGAGATGATGGATAGACGGATGGACGGATGGATGGATAGACGGATGGTGGATGATGGATAGACGATGGATGGATAGATGGATGGATGGATAGATGGATGGATAGAATGATGGATGGATGGAATGATGGATGGATGGATGATAGATGGATGGATGGATGGATGGATGGATGATGGGATGGATGGATGGATGGATGGATGGAATGGTGGATAGACGGATGGATGGATGGATAGATAGACGGATGATGGAATGGATGGATGGATAGACGGATGGATGGATGATGGGATAGCGGATGGATGGATGGATGGATAGACGGATGGATGGATGGATGGATGGATGGATGGATGGATGGATAGATGGATGGATGGATGGATAGACGGATGGATGGATGGATGGATAGAGGATGGATGGATGGATGGTTTTGTCTCTGTAAGACAGAAAGGTTAAGTCCACTGTGAACATTCCAGACAAAACAGTAACATAAATCGTAGTAAGAGTAAAGAAAGCGTTGGGTTTTTGTTTTTTTTTTTTTGGAGAAAATAATTGAAAAAAATCAGTGTAAATGTGCAGAGTTTGTGAGTTAAACTTGTGAATGAAACAAAAAAAAAAAAACTCAACTCCAGGTTTGTTTGTTTTTTGTGTGGAGGAAACTAAATCAGGAGAGAGAAAAGTGTAACTGGGGCGGTTCAGTCGAGGAGATCGGAGAATCTCGAGAAGCGGTGGGCGAACGATCGACAATCACATTTGCATCTTCACTTTAGTTTCTCGGACAGAACTGGCGGCGGTTTCGCTCGCTCCGTCTTTTCGTTTGGCCGTCCTCGCGTTTGGCGGCCGGCGATGGCGATGGCGATGGCGGCGGCGGCGGCGGTGCGGCTGTTCGCGGTTGTGAGCGATGATGATGTTGTTGGCGGCGGCGGCGCTGCTGCTGCTCCTCCGTGATGCTTTGGCAGACAGGTGCGGCGTGGGAGGACTGGCACCGTCTCCCCGGCACCAAATGTTCATGAAATTCAGCAAATAAAAAAAAAAAAAAACAGGTCAAAGCGGATTTAGTCCATCAAACCTGAAACGCTCCAGGATCTGTGTTTAAAGAGACACGTTCAACTCTTCTCTCCCGGTTCTGTTCTAACAGCGTCTCTGTTCTAACAGCGTTCTAAACACTCTGTTCTAACCGTTCAGCGTTCTCGTTCTGTTCTCATTGCGTTTTTGTTCTAACAGCGTCTCTGTTCTAACAGCGTTTCATGTTTCTAACAGCGTCTCTGTTTTAACAGCGTCTCTGTTCTAACAGCGTCTCTGTTCTAACAGCGTCTCTGTTCTAACAGCGTTTATGTTCTAACAGCGTTTATGTTCTAACAGCGTCTCTGTTCTAACAGCGTTTATGTTCTAACATGTTCTACAAAACAGCGTTTATGTTTCTGTTCTAACAGCGTTTATGTTCTAACAGCGTTCTGTTCTAACAGCGTCTCTGTTCTAACAGTGTCTCTGTTCTAACAGCGTCTCTGTTCTAACAGCGTCTCTGTTCTAACAGCGTTTATGTTCTAACAGCGTTTATGTTCTAACAGCGTCTCTGTTCTAACAGCGTCTCTGTTCTAACAGCGTTTCTGTTCTAACAGTGTTTATGTTCTAACAGCGTTTCTGTTCTAACAGCGTTTATGTTCTAACAGCGTCTGTTCTAACAGCGTTTCTGTTCTAACAGCGTTTCTGTTTTCTAACAGCGTTTCAGTTTAACAGTGTTTATGTTCTAACAGCGTTTATGTCTCTGTTCTAACAGCGTTTAGTTCTCTGTTCTCTGTTCTAACAGCGTCTTCTGTTCTAACAGCGTTTATGTTCTAACAGCGTCTCTGTTCTAACAGCGCTCTGTTCTAACAGCGTTTCTGTTCTAACAGCGTTTATGTTCTAACAGCGTTTATGTTCTAACAGCGTCTCTGTTCTAACAGCGTCTCTGTTCTAATGTCGTTTACTCAGTTTGTTGTTTCATTCACATGTTTAAAACACAAACTCTGCACATTTACACTGAGTTTTTCTTGCAAATCTAGTTTAGACCTGGTTTAGACCTGGTTTAGACCTGGTTTAGTCCTGGTTTAGACCTGGTTTAGACCTGGTTTTAGACTGGTTTAGACCTGGTTTAGATCTAGTTTTAGGACCTGGTTTAGTCCTGGTTTTTAGGCCTGGTTTAGACCTGGTTTAGACCTGTTTTAGACTAGTTTAGGCCTGGTTTAGTCCTGGTTTTAGGCCTGGTTTTTAGTCCTGGTTTAGACCTGGTTTTAGACCTGGTTTAGACCTGGTTTAGACCTGGTTTAGACCTGGTTTAGTCCTGGTTTAGACCTGGTTTAGACCTGGTTTTAGACCTGACCTGGTTTAGACCTGGTTTAGATCTAGTTTAGACCTGGTTTAGACCTGGTTTAGACCTGGTTTAGGCCTGTTTTTTTTGGTAGAAACTTTGGTTTGTAAAATATTTGCAGCAATGACTTTAAAGAGTTCAATGAATGCAGAGTTTGTTGTTTCATTCACATGTTTAGAACACAAACTCTGCTAGACTAAACCAGGACTAAACCAGGACTAAACCAGGACTAGACCAGGACTAAAACCAGGACTAACCAGGACTAAACCAGGACAGGACTAAGGACTAAACCAGGACTAACCAGGACTAAACCAGGGACTAGACCAGGACTAACCAGAACTAAACCAGGACTAAACCAGGACTAAACCAGGACTAAACAACAGGACTAGACCAGGACTAGGACTAACCAGGACTAAACCAGACTAAACCAGGACTAAACCAGGACTAAACCAGGACTAAACCAGGACTAAACCAGGACTAGACAGGACTACAGGACTAAACCAGGACTAGACCAGGACTAACCAGGACTAGACTAGACCAGGACTGATCCAGTGTCATTAGTGGAGTATAAATATAAACTGGCTCCAGTCGTCGAGTCGATTTCCTCCGCTGATGTTTTATGTCATAAAAACTCTAAAGTCTCAGTCTGGTCTGACATGGTTTCGGGAAAAGACCAGGACCGGGCTCTTGTTTCCAAGGCAACGGACGCACGTCAAGTATTTTGCGCCGGTCCGGCGTCAGTGACATGTCGGGGGAGTCTAAACTCAAATGCAAAGGCGTCCAAACAGAGGAAACATCATTAGAACACGAATTAAAGCTGCACTGTGTAACTTTTCTGGTGGGGCATCCATCAAATACGTTTTTTCGTCTGGAATGTTCCTCAGTCTGGCTTTAAACTTTCTGAATGTACAAGAAAAATCTGATATTTTTGGTCAGATTGTGTTAAACTGAAGCTCAAATTAGAGTCGAACTTGAGTCACAGAGCTTCAGACGGAGCAGTGCCTCGGGTTAGCTCCGCCCCCACAGCTCACATCAGGACCACCGCTGCCATGGCAACTAACAACAAAATAAAATCGTCGATTATTCTGTATTTTCAATGGTCCAAAGTCCTCAAAATGGCGTCGACGTAACAGGAAAAAAACATCACGCTGCTTTTCCGCTTTTCTTCACGGAGATGTTATTGTTTACAGTATGTGTCTGGAATGTTCCGCAGTGTGGCTTTAAACCTTTCTGTTGTCACGGAGACCAAACCAGACCAGGTTACAGGTCAGATCTGTGGAGAGGCGACCCCGCTCACAGTCACAGTGTCTGTTTTTCGAGGGATTTTTGAGCACTAAAAAAAAACAAAAAAAAAAAAAACCACCTGTAATTGAATAAATGTAAAGTCGAGCTGTTTAAAGTCACACTGTGGAACATTCCAGAGCAGAGCAACGACGTAACCATAGAAACAAGAAGGTGACGGAGAAGTTTTGTGTAACGTACTAACTTAAACTTATAATTTGAAGTTCTGATCATTTCAAAGTCAAACCATTAAATAATTCACATAAAGTACGATTTCTGGATTTATTCTCTCCTGATTTTTTTTTTTTTTTGTTTACTTGTGTTATAATCGACCTGTAACCATGGCGACTGTGTCCAACAGGAAGTGATCCGTAGCCTGGTGAAGCGGTACGTGGCGGCCATGATCCGCAGCGCCAAGACGGACGAGGGGCTCACCGAGGAAAACTTCAAGGTGGGACTTTTACCAACCGAGGATTTTTGTGTCTAAAGGTGCAGTGCGGAACATTTCTGCTGGAGCGTCCGCCGCCTGTTTGTCTCCATGGAAACGTCATCACTTTGTCTAGAANTCACATCAGGACCACCGCTGCCATGGCAACTAACAACAAAATAAAATCGTCGATTATTCTGTATTTTCAATGGTCCAAAGTCCTCAAAATGGCGTCGACGTAACAGGAAAAAAAACATCACGCTGCTTTTCCGCTTTTCTTCACGGAGATGTTATTGTTTACAGTATGTGTCTGGAATGTTCCGCAGTGTGGCTTTAAACCTTTCTATTGTCACGGAGACCAAACCAGACCAGGTTACAGGTCAGATCTGTGGAGAGGCGACCCCGCTCACAGTCACAGTGTCTGTTTTTCGAGGGATTCTTGAGCACTAAAAAAAACAAAAAAAACAAAAACACCTGTAATTGAATAAATGTAAAGTTGAGCTGTTTAAAGTCACACTGTGGAAACATTCCAGAGCAGAGCAACGACGTAACCATAGAAACAAGAAGGTGACGGAGAAGTTTTGTGTAACGTACTAACTTAAACTTATAATTTGAAGTTCTGATCATTTTCAAAGTCAAACCATTAAATAATTCACATAAAGTACGATTTCTGGATTTATTCTCTCCTGATTTTTTTTTTTTTTTGTTTACTTGTGTTATAATCGACCTGTAACCATGGCGACTGTGTCCAACAGGAAGTGATCCGTAGCCTGGTGAAGCGGTACGTGGCGGCCATGATCCGCAGCGCCAAGACGGACGAGGGGCTCACCGAGGAAAACTTCAAGGTGGGACTTTTACCAACCGAGGATTTTTGTGTCTAAAGGTGCAGTGCGGAACATTTCTGCTGGAGCGTCCGCCGCCTGTTTGTCTCCATGGAAACGTCATCACTTTGTCTAGAATGTTGCACAGTACAGATTAAAAATAGGGAGTATTAGCTGTTACATAAGGATGAGTTGTTGTAGAGTTGTAGGGAGTATTATCTGTTGTTGTGCAGTTGTAGGGAGTTATTATTTGTTTGTGAGTTTGTAGGGAGTATTATCTGTTGTTGTTTAGTCAGTTTAGTAGGGAGTATTATTGTTTGTTGTGCAGTTTGTAGGGAGTATTATCTGTTGTTGTTGTACAGTTGTAGGGAGTATTATCTGTTTGTGTTGTGTTGTTGTAGTGTTGTAGGGAGTATTATCTTGTTTGTTTGTACAGTTGTAGGGAGTATTATCTGTTGTACTTGTTGTTTGTAGGAGTATTATCTGTTTGTTGTACAGTTGTAGGGAGTATTATTGGTTGTACGGTTGTAGGGAGTATTATCTGTTGTTGTGCAGTTGTTTGTAGGGAGTATTATCTGTTACACAAGGGTGAGTTATTGTACAGTTGTAGGGAGTATTATCTGTTGTACACGTTTACACTTGTAGGGAGTATTATCTGTTACACAAAGGTGAGTTTATTGTACAGTTGTAGGGAGTATTATCTGTTGTTGTACAGTTGTAGGGAGTATTATTTGTTGTTGTACACTTGTAGGGAGTATTATTTGTTGTTGTACAGTTGTAGGGAGTATTATCTGTAACATAAGGGTGAGTTATTGTACACTTGTAGGGAGTATTATCTGCATCTACCACAAAGGAGACAGGCAGGTTCCGGGTCAGATCTGTGGAGAGGCTTTACAGTTATTCAATCACAGGTGCATTTTTTAAAGCTCAAAAAGTCCCTCAAACGGGGGTGGCCTCTCCGCAGACCTGACCCGGAACTTGGTCTGGTTCGGTCTCCGTGAAGACAGAAAGGTTTAACAGCCTCCAGAAAAGTTCCACAGTGCAGCTTTTTTACATAAACATATCGCAGTATTTTGTATTTATTTTTATATGTAGACCTGGTTTAGTCCTGGTTTAGTCCTGGTTTAGTCCTGGTTTAGTCCTGGTTTAGTCCTGGTTTAGTCCTGGTTTAGACCTGGTTTAGTCCTGGTTTAGTCCTGGTTTAGACCTGGTTTAGACCTGGTTTAGTCCTGGTTTGTCCTGGTTTAGACCTGGTTTAGTCCTGGTTTAGTCCTGGTTTAGACCTGGTTTAGTCCTGGTTTAGTCCTGGTTTAGTCCTGGTTTAGTCCTGGTTTAGTCCTGGTTTAGTCCTGGTTTAGACCTGGTTTAGTCCTGGTTTAGACCTGGTTTACCTGGTTTAGACCTGGTTTAGTCCTGGTTTAGTCCTGGTTTAGACCTGACCTTTTAGTCCTGGTTTAGTCCTGGTTTAGTCCTGGTTTAGTCACCTGGTTTAGTCCTGGTTTAGACCTGGTTTAGAACCTGGTTTAGTCCTGGTTTAGTCCTGGTTTAGTCCTGGTTTAGACCTGTTAGTCTGGTTTATTCCTGGTTTAGACCTGTTTAGTAGTTGGTTAGCTGTTTAGTCCTGGTTTAGACTGGTTTAGACCTGGTTTAGTCCTGGTTTAGACCTGGTTTAGTCCTGGTTTAGACCTGGTTTTAGTCCTGGTTTAGTCCTGGTTTAGTCCTGGTTTAGGTCCTGGTTTATTCCTGGTTCTTAGACCTGGTTTAGACCTGGTTTAGTCCTGGTTTAGACCTGGTTTTAGTCCTGGTTTAGTCCTGGTTTAGACCTGGTTTAGTCCTGGTTTAGACGTTTTAGACCTGGTTTAGAGTGGTTTAGTCCTGGTTTAGACCTGGTTTAGTCCTGTTTAGACCTGGTTTAGTCCTGGTTTTAGTCCTGGTTTAGACCTGGTTAGTCCTGGTTTAGTCCCTGGTTTAGACCTGGTTTAGTCCTGGTTTAGTCCTGGTTTAGTCCCTGGTTTAGTCCTGGTTTAGTCCTGGTTTAGACCTGTTTAGTCCTGGTTTAGACCTGGTTTAGTCCTGGTTTAGTCCTGGTTTTAGACCTGGTTTAGTCCTGGTTTAGTCCTGGTTTAGTCCTGGTTTACCTGGTTTAGTCCTGGTTTAGTCCTGGTTTATTCCTGGTTTAGTCCTGGTTTAGTCCTGGTTAGGACCTGGTTTAGAACCTGGTTTAACCTGGTTTAGTCCTGGTTTAGACTGGTTTTAGTCTGGTTAGTCTGTTTAGTCCTGTTTAGTCCTTTTAGGTTTAGACCTGTTTAGACCTGGTTAGACCTGGTTTAGTCCTTGGTTTAGACCTGGTTCCTGGTTTAGTCCTGGTTTAGTCCTGGTTTAGTCCTGGTTTAATCGGGTCTAAACCTCCATTTTCCACTTTTCCTCTTAAATCCAAATATTCCGAGCGGCTGGAGTTTGGACGAGCGGCTTTTGAAGTGGGATATTTTTTCCTTTGGGCTTTCGAGCGAAAAAAAAAAAAAGAAAAAAAAAGAAAAAAAGGAAAAGAAAAAGAAAAGAACCCTCCCTCCCTCCCTCCCTGCCGTCGTGCGTTGCTCATCTCGGTGTTTTTCCGAGTGAGAAGGAGATTTAGGACGGAACAAAAACGTGCTAAACTAACATCAGCTGGAGCCACAGTCCCACCGGAAAAAAAAAAAAAAAAAAAACGGAAAAAAAAAACCCTGGAACATTTGGACGCCATATGTGCTGTTATTTATTAAAGGGAGAGAGGTTTAAAAGAGTTCACGTCACGCGGTTTTTCTCTGGTTTTAATCGAGTTTCCTCATCACAAAAAGACGGAAAGTGTGTCTGAATGTCGCCCCCGGCTCCTCGTCCTCGAGTCTGAAACTCAAACTGAAAATATGATCAAAGCAAGAAATTCTCTCTAAATCTGAGCAAAACAAAATGATTTTATTTGGAAATCACAACGATAAAAAGTAAATTAAGATGAAAATACATAGAAAGGTTAAAAAAAAGACTAAAACACCAGACTAAAGACTAAACCAGGAACCAGACTAAACCAGGACTAAACCAGACTAAACCAGGAAACTAAACCAGAACGGGACTAAACCAGGGACTAAACCCAGGAACTAAACCAGGAAACCAGGCTCTAAAGGATAAACAGGACGAAACCAGGTCTAAACAGGACTAAACCAGGACTTAAACCAGGACTAAACCAGGAGGACTAAAAAACAGGACTAAACAGGACTAAACTAGGACTAAACCAGGTCTAAACTAAATCAGGAAAAACCAGAAAACCAGGTCTAAACCAGGACTAAACCAGGTCTTAAACCAGGACTAAACCTAAACCAGGACTAAACCAAACTAACCAGGACTAAACAGGACTAAACCAGGACTAAACCAGGACTAAACCAGGACTAACAGGACTAAACCAGGTCTAAACCAGGACTAAAACCAGGACTAAACCAGGCTAAACCAGGACTAAAACAAACCAGGACTAAAACTAAACCAGGACTAAACCAGGACTAAACCAGGACTAAATCAGGATAAATCAGGAAACTAAACAGGACTAAAACAGGACTAAAACTGGACTAAAACTGGACTAAATCAGGACTAAATCAGGACTAAACCAGGTCTAAATCAGGTCTAAACCAGGACTAAACCAGGTCTAAACCAGGACTAAACCAAGGACTCTAAATCAGGACTAAACCAGGTCTAAACCAGGTTCTAAACCAGGACTAAACCAGGTCTTAAACCAGAAAACCAAATCCTAAAACTGTAAACCAGGACTAAACCAGTTTACCAGAACTAGATTCCAATTTCTTAGTCCAAGATTAGTCCTGGTTTGGTCCTGGTTCAGTCCTGGTTTAGACCTGGTTTAGTCCTGTTTAGTTTAGTCCTGGTTTAGACCTGGTTTAGTCCTGGTTTAGTCCTGGTTGAGTTCTGGTTTGGGCTTCTTTGTTTAGTCCAGTTTTGAAGTCACTCGCCCCACAGTGTCCACCTCCACACAGACACACCGAGTTTAAGATCTGCGGAGAGGAGAGCCGCTCAGAGCGAGAGAGACAGGAGCAGACAGGTGCAGACAGGAGCAGACAGGTGCAGACAGGAGCAGACAGGTGCAGACAGCAGAGCAGACAGGTGCAGAGCAGAGCAGACAGGAGCAGACAGGTGCAGACAGGAGCAGACAGGAGCAGACAGGAGCAGGACAGGAGCAGGACAGGTGCAGACAGACAGGTGCAGACAGGAGCAGACAGGAGCAGACAGGAGCAGACAGGTGCAGACAGGTGCAGACAGGTGCAGGAGAAAGTGTTATTTTGAGGTTAGGTGTTTGTAAATGGATCCGGGCTCGGGGGGTTGAGGAAGTGTCGGGGTAAAGCAGAGCACAGTCACGGTCCGGTGTCACCTGATGATGTCACCTGATGATGTCACCTGATGATGTCACCTGATGATGTCACCTGATGATGTCACGCAGTGAACGTCTGACCCCAGAGAGACGAGGTCACTGATGGAACAGGACGACCGCGTGGAGCCCAGCGACGGGAAGCAGTTAGGGACAAAAAGCACCGAAAAAAAAACAAAACACCGCAAGTAAAAAGGTCTTTATAAAATCTTCAGTTCCACACGAGGGACGGAACAATAACGGAAATATTTAGATCTGGTTTAGACCTGGTTTAGTACTGGTTTAGTCCTGGTTTAGTCCTGGTTTAGACCTGGTTTAGTCCTGGTTTAGTCCTGGTTTAGACCTGGTTTAGTCCTGGTTTAGTTCAGTCCTGGTTTTAGACCTGGTTTAGACCTGGTCCTGGTTTAGTCCTGGTTTAGTCCTGGTTTAGACCTGGTTTAGTCCTAGTTTAGACCTGGTTTAGACCTGGTTTAGTCCTGGTTTAGTGTTTAGACCTGGTTTAGTCCTTGTTTAGACCTGGTTTAGTCCTAGTTTAGACCTGGTTTAGTCCTGGTTTAGTCCTGGTTTAGACCTGGTTTAGTCCTGGTTTAGGAAAATGTTGAAAACCCGTTCTCTCTCTCTGTCTCAGCTTCTGTGAGCCTCATCTTGGTCTTAAATATTCGTATAAATTCTCTCTACACGATCCTGAGGTTTTTATTTCACTCTTTTGTCCGTAAAACAAATCCTGTTCCTCAAAACCGCAGACCTCACTGAGCTTCATTTGACTGGAGCTGATCTGGGTCCACTTCTTTACACCGTTTCTGTGAACAAGACAAAGTTCGTTCGGGCTCTGACATTTCATACTCCGAGAGACGTTCACACACTTTTGCGTCACCGTCTGCAGCAGATTTATTCCCGGAAACGCTCGGAAAACACGGAATAAAAAGTGAAAACGCGATGCCACTTTTACGTCTTCTGTTCAGACCGTCATCGTGTAAACGTCGCCTGAGAGAAGAACTTTGTCCCTTTCAAAAACCCAAAGAACCTTGTGTCTTTGTTGTACGCAGATTCCTCACGTTTTCTGTTTGTTTTTCCTTCTAGGAGCTGAAGCAGGACATCTCCAGTTTCCGCTACGAAGTCTTGGATCTTTTGGGAAACCGTCGACCTCCGCGAAGGAACTACTCATCGTCCAGCGAGACCACGAGAGAAGACGGCAACACCGCTTCCGAAGACGACAGCGAATCTGGCGACGGCGGAGGAGGAGGAGGAGGAGGAACCGGAGAGAAATCGCAAAAACCGTCGAAAGGAGTCAGCTTCATGGTGCCGCTGGAGGAAGACTCCGGCGCGGGATCTAACCTGGGCGTTTCCGCTTTGGTCCGATCGATTTCCGGGATGCCTTCTTCGGAAAAGGCGAGCGGGCCGGAGGAGGAGGGGCTGGGCTGGGGTTTGGAAGAGGAAGAAGAAGACGGGAAACCAAAAAGCAACGGGCTAAAAACAAACGTCATGTCCGCCACGTCCGCGACCATGCTCGCCTCCACGTCCTTCACGTCGTCCCTGGCGAGAGCCCGAAGCCGACTACAGCAGATGTCAACCACCAGCGGAAAAACGGACTCCTTCAAACGCCTGTCCTACCTGTTTTCCCGATCCAAACGCAAAGCCCCGCCCGTCCCTTTACCGCTCCAAACCTCGCCGAGCTTCACGATTTCCGACGGGTTACTGCGACCGCTGGGCAGCCACGGACACGCCGACTTCGGCCACGTGACGAGGAGCGAGCCCCACCTGCACGAAGTGGGGCGCTCCGCCGCGGACAGCATCGGCGCGGCGTTCTCGCCCTCGCGCCGCACGAACGGACGGGACTCGCTGCTCGCCGCCCTGCCCCGCCCCCCGCCCTGCCCCTGCCAATCGCTGCACTGCGCTTCCAACATGTCCGAATCCAGCTCGCGGCTCCTGGACTCCAGCGAGGACGTTTTCCAGGGAGGCGGCGTCGGGATGGGGATGCCGGGGTTGCCGGGGTTGTCGGCGGCGGAGCAAATTTCAGGAAGCGGGCGGGGCTCGTTAATGGGCGGGTGGGTGGGGCCTTGCGATGATGTCATGGAGGACAGCTGCGAGGTCATCGAGGAATCGGTGACGACGCAGCTATAGGACGGACTCGGTCGCGTGACTGTTACCGTTTTCGTTTCGTTCGTTTGTTCGGAAAATAACGGCGAGAGACAGAGAGAGAGGTGGGCGGAGCCAGGAGCCAACTCGGGATTCGGAGGTCGGTCGCCGCTACGGGATTTTTTTTTTAGCGGATTTTCTACGAAGGCAGTTTGATGTCATCTGGACAACTTCACCAGCATGTAAACCCAGATCTATATTTAAAAAGCATTTAACGAAATACTATTTATTATTTATTCTTTTTCTAAATCCATAAACAAACTCCACCTCATGTCAGTTCACAGCAGAGGTGGGACCTGCGAGTCGTGACTTGGACTCGAGTCAGACTTGAGGCACTATTTTTAAGACTTGAGACTTGATAAAAATGGATTAAGACTTGGGACTTGACTAAGACTTGAGGCCTGTGACTTGAAAAGACTCGATGCTTCTCCTAAAAAAAAACATATATATATTTATATATATATATATGTGTGTGTTTTTAGAAAATACTTTAGAATTTTAGATTTGTAAAATTTTCCGACGTCTGTTTGGTCATTTGGATCAGATTCCTGCACCGGGTAAAAGTTGCTGAAACGGGCGAGTTTTAACATTCTGGAATTTTATGATACGGTAGTGATTACACACGGTCAGGACTAAACCAGGACTAAACCAGGACTAATCTTGGACTTAAGTCCTGGTGTAGTCCTGGAATCAGTCCTGGTTTAGTCCTGGGTTAGTCCTGGTTCAGTCCTGGGTTAGTCCTGGTTTAGTCCTGGTTCAGTCCTGTGTTAGTCCTGGGTTAGTCCTGGTTCTAGTCCTGGTTTAGTCCTGGGTTAGTCGTGGTTCAGTCCTGGTTTAGTCCTGGGTTAGTCCTGGTTCAGTCCTGGGTTAGTCCTGGTTCTAGTCCTGGTTTAGTCCTGGTTAGTCCTGGTTCAGTCCTGGTTTAGTCCTGGTTTAGTCCTGGTTTAGTCCTGGTTTAGTCCTGGTTTAGTCCTGGTTTAGTCCTGGTTTAGTCCTGGTTTAGTCCTGGTTTAGTCCTGGTTTAGTCCTGGTTTAGTCCTGGTTTAGTCCTGGTTTAGTCCTGGCTTGTTTCTTCTGCTCAGTAAATAATGTGTCTGAGCAGAATTCTAGTCTGTGAATTCGTTCTGAAGAAAGTGAAACAGTTTCATTTAATTTGGTGATTGTGATTCTTGAAGTCGTCACTTTTCTGATGGATTCTTCAGTTAGAGTTTTTAGTCTGTGTGGGGTTAATCCCGGGCACGGACGGGTAACGGGGGCATGTTGACGGGTCTGGGTGGTGGAGGGTCCAAAAATGGACCCGAATAAAATGACAAATTATTAGAATCGGCCTTTTTTAATTTGGCTTCTATGTTGTAGTTGAGGCTATAGGGACATTTTCATATTTAGGTTTGAGCAAAACCTAAATATTAATTCATATATCCAGATCTGGAAACAAACGCAGGGTTCTAATCTAGAGAATCAAAAATAAATAAATAATAGTCATATATAAATATACCACCACTTTTTAACAACAATTTAGTTTAAAATTCATATAAATTGCAAAAATCTTGGTGCTTTGTTTTAAAGATTTGAAATGACTTGAAGCTCAAAAAACTTGGACTTGACTTGGACTTATGACCCAGTGACTCGAGACTCGACTTGGACTTGACTTGGACTTATGACCCAGTGACTCCAGACTCGACTTGGACTTGACTTGGACTTATGACCCAGTGACTCGAGACTCGACTTGGACTTGACTTGGACTTATGACCCAGTGACTCGAGACTCGACTTGGACTTGACTTGGACTTATGACCCAGTGACTCCAGACTCGACTTGGACTTGACTTGGACTTATGGGCCAGTGACTCCAGACTCGACTTGGACTTGACTTGGACTAATGACCCAGTGACTCCAGACTCGACTTGGACTTGACTTGAATTTATGACCCAGTGACTCCAGACTCGACTTGGACTTGACTTGAACTTATGACCCAGTGACTCCAGACTCGACTTGGACTTATGACCCAGTGACTCGAGACTCGACTTGGACTTGACTTGAATTTATGACCCAGTGACTCCAGACTCGACTTGGACTTGACTTGAACTTATGACCCAGTGACTCCAGACTCGACTTGGACTTATGACCCAGTGACTCCAGACTCGACTTGGACTTGACTTGGACTTATGACCCAGTGACTCCAGACTCGACTTGGACTTGCCTGTATTTGACTCGGGACTTGACTCGGACTCGAGGCTTTCAAAACAACGGCTCGGTCCCTCCTCTGGTTCACACCGACCAGTTTTGTAAAACGATTTGATTTTCGCCGACAACAGTGACACAGGAAACACGTCGCCGCCATCAGAAAACCGCATGTCGTTCTGATATTTACTCTCCCGTTCTTTACGCATGTTCGACTGTATTTGTAGTTCGCGTAGTTTAGCGTAGTTTAGCGTAGCCCGTAGCGTTAGAAAATGACTTGGTAGACGACGCTCGCACTTTAAAGTCGATAAACCGTGAAGATGATGTCAGTTTTCAAGAAAGTTATTTTAAACGTAAAACAACAATAACTTTTTAAAATGCGCTTTGTGTTTTTTTTTAGTTTGTGTCCAAAACCGACCAGGGATCCGGCGTTTTCAGTTTTGATACTTTGATTTTAACTTTATCTGCAAATCACTGATACTAACTTAACTTATTTCCTTAAAACTTTATTAACTTATAAACTGAAACAAATCTTGAGACAGAAGAGGTAAAAGTACTTTTGACCTGCTGACATCTGAGACTTACGGCCTATTCATACTTCGTAAGAACATCACCAGTGTTGGGGAGTTTACTTTTAAAATGTAATCCCCTACAGATTACAGATTACATACACCAAAATGTAGTTTGTAACGGAATCCATTAAATTACTTAAAGTGAGTAATGTAATCTGAATACTTTGGATTACTTGGTTTGTTGTAGAGAAACAAAGACGAGGAAATCTTCACATAAGAAGTTTTGTCTGATAAAAGAAAATGAAAAGGCCGAGTCTTTAAAAATATTATTGATAGAAGAGGATGGCAGCATGGTTAGTCCTGTTAAATCCTGTTTTAGTCCTGGTTTAGTTCTTGTTTAGACCTGGTTTTAGTCCTGGTTTAGTCCTGGTTTTATTCCTGGTTTAGTTCTTGTTTAGTCCTGGTTTAGTTCTTGTTTAGTCCTGGTTTTAGTCCTGGTTTAGTTCTTGTTTAGTCCTGGTTTAGACCTAGTTTAGACCTGGTTTTAGTCCTGGTTTAGTCCTGGTTTAGACCTAGTTTTAGACCTGGTTTTAGTCCTGGTTTAGTCCTGGTTTTATTCCTGGTTTAGTTCTTGTTTAGTCCTGGTTTAGACCTAGTTTAGACCTGGTTTTAGTCCTGGTTTAGTCCTGGTTTTATTCCTGGTTTAGTTCTTGTTTAGTCCTGGTTTAGACCTAGTTTAGACCTGGTTTTAGTCCTGGTTTAGTCCTGGTTTTATTCCTGGTTTAGTTCTTGTTTAGTCCTGGTTTAGACCTAGTTTAGACCTGGTTTTAGTCCTGGTTTAGTCCTGGTTTTATTCCTGGTTTAGTTCTTGTTTAGTCCTGTTTTAGTTCTTGTTTAGTCCTGGTTTTAGTCCTGGTTTAGTCCTGGTTTTATTCCTGGTTTAGTTCTTGTTTAGTCCTGGTTTTAGTCCTGCTTTAGTCCTGGTTTAGACCTAATTTAGACCTGGTTTAGTCCTTGTTTAGTCCTGGTTTTATTCCTGGTTTAGTTCTTGTTTAGTCCTGGTTTTAGTTAGTCCTGGTTTAGACCTAATTTAGACCTGGTTTAGTCCTGGTGAGTGGAATTACCCAGAGAGAAAAAAAAAAAAAAAAGGATATAACCCCAAAATGTGACAACAGGAAAGTCCCTCTGTGTAATCCATTTATTTCAACAAAGTAACTGTAATCCAATTACCACTCATACAGTTACAGTTACTCATCATTTGTACTCTGATTACATAACTCCGGTACTTGTAATCTGTTACTCCCCGACACTGAACATGAGAAGTTTGTTCTTGTTCTTGAGGCGATAAAAACAAAGTTCGTTTGGGCTCTGACCTTTCATACACCCGTCCGCCCCGTCGCTTTAGTTCTATATCGAGGGGGTTTCTTTCCGTCCTCCAGCCTCACCGCTCTTTTTTTTTTTTTGGTGATCCGCCTTTTGGTTTTCGCGAACTTGTCACAGAGAATATTCCAGACTTTTCTACACTTCGTCCGAGCCTAAATGTCGGCGATCTCCCTCTGTCAGTTTCTTGCTATTTTGGTTTTAACTTTCTGGAACGTTACGAGCGGGTAGTGATTACACACGAGTGGTTCAGGACTAAATCACTACGACTACACCAGGACTAAACCAGGACTAAACCAGGTTTAAACCAGGACTAATCTTGGACTTAAGAGAGAGAAAACCTCAAGTCCGTGGAGCAGGGCGACGGCTGCACTTACCTCCGTGAGGCGTGGAGTTCTGCACCGGTCCTTTTACCTGTGGTCACCTGACGGTCTACACGGGCGCACCTCCGAGCCCGTCCCGACAGTGAGTCCTGGGTTAGTCCTGGGTTAGTCCTGGTTTAGTCCTGGTCCAGTCTGTGGCGTGTTTCTTCGGCTCAGTAAATAAAGTCTGTGAAGTGATGTCAGGCGAGTCGCGTCTGTGAATTCGTGTTCGTACTGAAGAAAGTTCGTCGTCCAGCCTGACCGCTCTTTTTTTTTTTTTTTTGGTGACCCGCCTTTTGGTTTTCGCAAACTTGTCGCAGAGAATATTCCAGACTTTTCTACACTTCGTCCGAGCCTAAATGTCGGCGATCTCCCTCTGTCAGTTTCTTGCCATTTGGCGTCTTTAAGTGACTTTAAAGACGAGCGTCGTGTCGTAGAAAATGTTTGTATTTTCTTACCGTTTCCTCCAGCTGTGACTCAAAACCATCCTGTTTTTGTTCTTGCTCCGCACCGGCGAGGAAGCAGATAAACCACGCCCACAAAAATAACCAATCAGAGCCAAGATGACGGACAAAGTTCTGCTCGGTTGAGGCGTCGAGAACAAACTCTTATGTTCTTATGAAGCATGAACAGGCCTTTACTTTTAGTGCACTTAATTATTTTTGAGATAACGCTCCAACTTTGAGCGAACCAAACGCACAAAAACAAACCAAAAAGTTAAGACATCGATTGAATCGCTTAAAATCGGCTGAAGTTTTATCGGCATCTCTTACATTTGAAGCTTTAGTTGGTTTAAAAATCTCAAGTAACAAAACTGAGAGCTTCATTCACGACTGGTTTCCTTCCACAATCCAGCACGTTTAGTCCAGGTGTTTTGCTGAACCTTGTGATAATATTTTAGATTTGCTTTAGAGGATTTAATCAGAGTTTCTATTCACGATGACTTCACGAAACCAGAAGATGTTCGGAAGCGTCTAAATCATGACAGAGGTCGCAGAGTGGTCGTAAAGTGGTAGCGATAGATTTTCTAAACCTAATTTTGCCTTTTTGAAACGCACCTTTTATTCCCGTGTTAATAAAACGATCCCGATATTTGCAAAGTGCACTTTAAACTTTATTTTTATGCAAGAATCTTGAGTTGTCCGCGATTTACGGCGTCACTACCGCGAAAGGAATTCCAAGTCCGAGCAGGTTCACTGGCCCCCAAAAAAAACAAAAAAAAAACGACCGCAACGTAAACCGGGGTCTCTCTTTAGCTTTATTTAAAACGTAACGCACTTTTACTTGAACGGAAAAAAAGAAAAGAAAACAACAACAACAACGCAGCACCACGGCGCAGAGGTTAATGTCTCGCTCCTCTTATCTCTCCTCGAGGTGATTTATATGGAAATAGGCTCAGCGCTCTGACATAAACAAACAAAAGCGCGCGGTGACATCCAACTGCCTTCTCTCCAAAACACCGTCTCGCATCGAAGGAAAAAAAAACGACGAGCGCATGGAATTCGCGACGTATGACAACACCCTTCGGTTTTTCGAAAGGAGGAGGAGGTGCGTACGGCGCTCGCTTTCGTTCACCCTTTAACCTTACGGAATCTGCATCGGATTTGGGATTTTTTGGACGAACGCGTCGACTACGAACCCGGGAATGGTTTTGTTATGAGGAGTTTTTTTGTTTGTTTTTTTTGGGGAAAATCGCCTGCGTTTGTTTGGACAGCATGGATCCAAATCTCCCTCTCTCTCTGCACCATTAAGGGCCAAGGAACTGTCTTTTTCTTCTAATAACACTTCTAGTAATAATCCTACTCCTAATAATAATAATAATAATAATAATTTAAGACCAGATGAGAAACGAACGAGCGTCTCTCATCCGGTCTTACCACGACTTATATCGATACAATAATGATTTTGACTTTTCTATTTAAGGTATTTAAGACTTTGTTTGCTTAAATGTTTGAGTTGCCTCTGAGTTTTCTGGCTTCTCGTACGGCTCTTCCTGAATTAGAACTGGAAACTCCGTGGTTCCGTGTCCGGTCGGTGAGTGCGATGGAAGCGAGTGGATGAGAAGGTGTCAGATGTGTCAGTGGCTCCCTTCACACGTGTCCCGAACAGTAGAGGTTTTTATTCACAAAGGTTAAAGGTTTTCTGTGTCAAAATGTGTGTCGCATTAACCCGTGTGTCGTTCGTTCATTTGTTTTTCAATATAAAACCAAAAATAAGAAAAGGAAAAAACGTTTTTCTTCGTTATTTGTCTCCAAAACCAAAATGAAAAAACAGATAACGATTTGTTTTTTCAGTTTTGTGTTTAAATGAAGAATGGAAAAAAACGGATAACGTCCCTTTTACGTGACTGTGATGTCGGACTTTTGCGCTGCATACGGACTGAACCAGGGCTGATCCAGGTCCGGGACCAGACCAGGACCAGAGCGGGACCAGAGCTTTGACTCCGAGCCTCAACTTCGAGCTCCGGCTCTGCCATGGGCACTGAGCCTCCGGTCTGCTCCCAGTCTGGTCTTGGTCTCAGTCCCGGTCTCAGTCCCAGTCTGGTCTTGGTCTCAGTCCCGGTCTCAGTCCCAGTCTGGTCCCGCTCTGGTCTCAGTCTCGGTCTGGTCCCGATCTCAGTTCTGATCTCAGTCTTGGACTGGTCTCGGTCTGGTCCTGCTCTGGTCCCAGTGTGGTCCTGACCTGGATCAGTCACGCAAACGGCCGTTAAAAACTGAAAAAATGAATCTGTTTTTTCATTTTGGTTTCGGAGACAAATAACAAAAAAACAGTTGTTTTTTCGTTTTCTTATTTTTGGTTTTATTTTGAAAAACGAATGAACGAACGACACACAGATTCACATTCTCCAGCAGCTTCATAAATCTGCTCCATCACCAAATCTTCAACCAACAAACTCCACAAAGGAGAAACATTCTAACGTGAACAATTTATCCACAACGATCAAGAGAAGAAAGAACAAAACTTAAAGGAAACAACGACTGAGCAAAACTAATGTTATGGTCCTAGAGACGTTTCGCATTCAAACTCACAGGGTCAGAATTCCATTTATATACACAGTCGATGTTCAAACTGCACAAATCTATTTATCTATGTCAGGGGTCACCAAACTTTTCCTCTGGGAGTCACATATCGTCCGGACTGCGACGGGAGCCGGGGGCGACGTGCTGTTGAGGAGTCAGTCCGCTCACGTTCTCTGTGGGGGTTTTGTTGTGATGACGCAGATTATTTTCTTTAAAAAACGCCAAACTTTCTTTACACATCAGACAAACTGCAGCTCACACTGAAAACAAGAAGAATCGGTCGTCCACTGTTCTTTGAAAACTCGGCACTGTCAAGTTTTCGTACTTTAACACGAAACATTTTGCTGTTCTTAATTGTACTACAGAAATATGTACTACAAAACTCTGTACTACAGTTTAATGTACTACAAAACTCTGTACTACAAAACTCTGCACGTGCGACTGTCACTGATTTCGTGTGACAAAATTCTGCGGCAAATTCAGCTGCAAATGTAAATACGACAATAGTTTTTTAAATATAAATACTTCATATAATTTTTTTTATTTTATTAGTTTTAGCAAGGTAAAACTAAATCACCAACACTAACAAAAAAAAAAGCAAACAAAAAACAAGGATTTGTACATGAACATATCTGGGACCTGATGCTCAAAAGGACTCGGATGAAGTTTAAAAAACTTATAATGTTCTAACCCAATTGTTTTACATAATCAAATGTTTGACACATAAAAATATCTCTTTTAAATGACAGAAGCCAACAAAATCCAAGATGCAGAAGTGTTGCCAAAAAGTAATTTAAAAAAAACAGACCATGACACTTTTGAGGATTGAATCATGGGGCCAGTTCCAGGGGTTGGGGCCCGGTCAAAGGGCCAGAGACGGCCCGCGGGCCTTAGTTTGATGACCCCTGATCTACGCTGATATCGACATCATGAAATCGATTTTTAATTTTAACAGTAAAATCAGTCTGAGTTTTATCCATGAACACAACGTTAGTTTTGCTCAGAGAAAAAGTGAAAGAGACGGAAAGTGAATTGTGTTTTGTTTCATTCACACGTTTGAGTAAATCTTTATTTTTAATCTGTCCAAATCTCAAAACGCTCTGTTCCACCTCGTGATGTCATGAAGCTGTAGTTTCATGTTAACAGCTCCTTATTTCTTACATTTACTTTAGTAGAAAATTGCAATTCCAGAGCTGAAATGATCCAAATTAACATGAAAACTAAAACGAAAACCAGACTTTTCGTACTTAAACATCTTCCCACAGAAAACAAAAGAAAAATAATTCGTCTTTACACTTAAAGTAAGAAACAAAATCTTACAAGAGGAAAAAAAAACACACTTGTGAAGCCAAATCTACTGAAATCAAGTTAAATCTTCTTAATTTGAGTCATTTAAACGACATCAGAAGAGAGAAAAACATCATAAAAAGGCGTCACATTTGCCCCTTTCCTTTTTACTTTAAACACATTTTCTCGTGTGGTGGTGACGGATCGTCTGGAGGGAGCCACGTTTCTGAAGCTGCCTCCCGACGACGCAGTGTGACGTTGCCTTTTTCTCGATCTGGGACGCTCATCTCAAAAGGGAAAAAAAATTTCACTGTAGTTTCATCATTTTTTAGCGTTTATTTTTGTACTCGGAACAGACGGCGGCATGAGCTGAGGCTGTATACTCTTATATTACCGAGATAGAGTTATTAATATGCATGTTTGATCAAGACGACGTTACCGACGACGACGACGACGACGACGCACAACCGAGAGGACGTGGGCAGCCGGTGGTACGACGCTTTTTTGTAAAGAAATGCGAGAATTTTGTTGTTTTTTAATTCACATTTTCGCAATTTCACTGGCAAATTTTTCCAAAACATCAAACCAGCTTCAGGTTACGCTTCAATCTCTAAGTAAAGCAGCACTGTGTAACTTTTCTGGTTGAGGGTCCTTGCCTCTATGGTGACGTCGTCGCTCTGCCTGGAATGTTCCGCAGTGTGACTTTAAACAGCTCGACTTTGCATTTATTCAATCACAGTTGGTTTTACAGCTCAAAAAATACCTCGAAAAACAGATGTTCTGATTCGTACGGAAGATAATTTGTTCATTTTGAATTTTTAAACTCTGAAAAAACACGTTTGAATTAATTTTATTATGAATTTTAGTCGCTGAAATTTTAAGTGTATGTTTCAAAGTTTTTAAAATTCAATATATAAAAAAAAAAACAAATCACCTTTTAAATATTCAGCACAAATATTTTCAAGCCCTGTCAAAATTCAGAGTGTAAAACTCACAACAAAAAAATTCACGGGAAAGAGCCAAGATGTCAAGGCCTGAGTAATCGATCCAAAGTGACTCGATCGAACTTAAGGCCCAAACAGAAGTAAACAACAAGGCCAAAAATACAAGTTAATTCATCTGATATAAAAATGTATTGAACAGATACATATGTACTCGAGTTTATCAAACTGTTGACCTTTTTTCTGTTCCATTTTTGGTTCTAAAGTTCCATCCGTTTTAAACAGACCATGAATGAAACATGGAACAAAAATTATTTCCCAAATTTCAAAGACAAAATCATGTAAATAAATGTTTGTATTTCATCATATCTTGTGTTATTCCATCTTTGAACTGTTGATGAAGGGACAGGATTAAAAATTTTTTTTTTTTAAAAAGTATTTAAAATGATAAAAATGTTCTTGGAAGGACTGACATATTTTATAGAAATAGTTTCTTTCATTTTGAAGTAATATTAAAGTTTTCAGAAGAAAAAAGCGATAAATGATGTAAAATCAAAATAATTCAAACATTTTTTTTCAGAGTTAAAAAATTAAGTGGTATTTAAAATTCAAAATCTGATGGAACAAATTATCTTCCATAGGTTCGCCTCTCCACAGATCTGACTCGTAACTCGGTCCGGTTTGGTCTCCGTGACGATAGAAAGATAGTTTTAAAGCCGTACTGCGAAACATTCCAGACAAAGCGACAACATCTCGGCGTTTGACGGACGCGCCACCAGAAAAGCAGAGTTTTTCCTGTTACGTAGACGCCATTTTGAGGACTTTGGACCATTGAAAATTCTAAATAATTAACTATTTTATTTTATTGTTAGTTGCTATGGCAGCGGTGGTCCCCGTGTGAGCTGTGGGGGGCGGAGCTAACCCGAGGCACTGCTCCGTCCGAAGATCTGCTGCTCAAGTTAAACTTTAATCTGAGCTTTATTTGTGTTTGTTTTTTGTTTTGTTTTTTCTTGAGTTGATCTTAAAACTTGTTTGTCATCGTCTGTTGGTGTTCGTGTCGTGTCACCGCGGTAACTGCTGAACATTCCGCCTTAGACGCACATGCAGAACCCCCAGAACTCCTCATTCTACTAAGAGGTTTTCACGTAAAGTTTTTAATTCTAACGAAATCTTTAAAGCCATGCTCCTCTCCTCTTGTAACTTTAGTCGCCATACTGGACGCTGCATTCTGTTGTTTCTCGGGACAAACCGACCTCCGCCTCGAGAAAGTGCGACGGAACAGCCAATCAAATCAGGGCTCAGAAACAAAAACTCGGGCTAGTTTGGCGCAGACCGAGTTGGTTGGACGTTAAACTTTCTAAGACTCCATATTTTCCCCAAAACGCATTTACAGTCGCCGTCTGGAGAACTGACTTCAGCAGAACGCAGGATTATTCGAACCGTTCCGTGTCTCAAGCCGATTTCTCTGCAGCCGCTGTTTTTTAGCGTAAAAAACGTTTCGTGGTGAAGTTTTATGCCGAACTCGTGAGACCAGTCGTCCCTATTGTCCTCGCACAGTCCCAGTTTTGAGCCTGTGTCCCCCGTCCCAGCAGATTTATACAAAACCACTGATTTGTCCCACAGTTTTATACAAGAAATGTCCAAAGTGTCTCTATTTTTGACCAATCTGATCCTGCAACAGTAAAGAGAAACATAAATTGTAATTTGTTTCAATAAAATACAAAAAAATCTGCTTAAAAATGACCAAAACACGAAGAAAAAGTGACTATATTGGCTCATGTTACTATAATTTTTCCTGAATTTCACACTCGTTTCACAATTTTATTATTACCAACCACCAAAAAAACACGAATGTCCCAGTTTTTTTATTTTAAAATTCTGGTCACTCTTTGCCCGACTGAACTTTTAAATCATAAACCAAAACAAGAAAAGTGCAGGTTCAAGTGTGTCGTGTAAAAACGACAAAACCGACAGCGTAATACAGATTCAGGGGGTTTAGTTTCCCGTTCACAGGCGCCATTTTGGGGACTTTTTCGACTTCCAAAGGGTGAAAAGTAAGATTTTGTTTTGGATTTATTAATTGCTACGACAACTGTGCCCAGAAACCCACGGAGAGTTCAATAATTCCACTTATTAAAACGGAAAATCTTCTTCCTCTGTTGGCCTGTCTGGGGTTTCAGTCGTTTCCGTGGCGACCCGGCGTCTCTCCCGTCTCCGTGGCGACCGGACTCGGGGCTCAGATGCTTCCCGTGGATCGGTCGTTCTCCGGGACCAGATGGACAGAGTTCCCGTAGCGTCGCGCGAACGTACGGACGAGAAAAATGTCAGAAAATAAAAACTAAATATATTCGATTTGAGACTTTGCCGCTGATGTTGCCGACTTTGATTCTAACCGGAGGCACTGCTCTGTCTGCGGCTCTGTTAGACTTTAATCTGAGCCCAATAAGTTCTGTTCACGCTGACGTCACAAACCGGGACGACGTTTGGAAACATGCGATGAAACTCAAGACACGGATTTTTAGAAATAACAGAGTGTTCCCATGTTCCCTCTGCCTTATGTTCACTCAGTTCTAAGCTTTGTTCAGTTTTTTTTTTAGTTTTTTTTTCTTTCCAAAATTAGTCTCCATGTTCCTTCAGATTTTATCCCCATTTCTCCAAAGTTTGGTCGTCAATTACACCCAAACTCTTCTCCTGCAGACGTTTATTACAGGTGTGATGTAAATGACTCTGAATCGTCTCTTTAAATGTGACATAAAAATAAAAAAAGACTTGACTTAGAGTTTAATTTTGAAATAAGAAAAATCTGAAAAATAAGTGAACATAGAGCTGACCCCAAACATGTATGTGTATTTACTTACTTAACACTTCCTTTGGTTCTGTTCGCAGTAATAAGTCTAACAAAATGTAGGAAAAATGAGAAAATGTCTGAGTTTTCTTCATCTCCGTGTCGTTGTTGTGTTCGGCTCATCAACATTTCCAGCCACACCTCAGTTTTCATCATTTTCATAATAAATAAATAATGAATAAATACATAAAGAATAAATCATTTATAATAACTGATGTATAATTGAATAATTGATCATTGATCGTGCGTTCATCTCACTTTGCCGACAAATAAAACTTACCTGGGAGCCAAACAAGAACTTTTCTACAAAGGACTTACAAATGACTTCCTCCATAAAGTAACTGAGTTAGTAACTCAGTTATCGTGCTGTAAAAGTAATAAATTATCCAGTTGTTTTCACGTTCTGTGTTGAGAGGTGTGTGCTGATGTGAGGCGCTTCGTTAGGTTCCAGTGATTTGAGGCAGATGTGGACAGATTTATTTTTTATTTTTTCCAGGTCACAGTTACACTTAACATCCACGTTCTGTCCTTTATTTCAAAAAAGGAGAAAAAGTGTCGTTATTAGTGCCATTAAACTTAAAGGTTGTATAGAGGATTTTCCAAGGAAGGAGAAATCCAGCCACTGTTTGTCCTTTTTCAAATGTTGCGCATGTGTGAAACCACCTCCCCTCCCCCACAGCTCCTACGTAGAAAACACCTCCTCCTCCTCCTCCCAAAACAGGTTTGTTTTTACAGCCGCTGCACATGACTTGTAAACAACTAACTACAGTGTTGGTTAGGCAAGACGGAGAAGTGAGGAGCGAGGGGAAGGAACGAGGCAGTGGGGGAAAGGAGCAGAGAAGGTTGCGCGGAGATTCAGTGCGAATGAACTAACTACAACACGCAGCAGCAAGCGGACTCTTTCTTTGCCTTGAAAATTACGTTTTCAGACATAGGATATCGCTTTCGTGTCCTGAAAAACGTTTGTCCAGCTCTTGGAAATAAAGTACGTTTTCATAATAAGCAGAAGTTTCCTGTCCAGGAGTAATTTGTGGACCAGTGGTTCAGTCTTTAGACCCTTCGTCTGCTTCAGTCGCACCATCGCTGGAATGAATCTACAAGAATCACCTTAGTTTGGCTTCGCTGCTTTTCCCCTTGTCTTCTTCTTTCAGCGACCTCAAAAACGGACTTTCTTTTGCGGCGAACTGCTCCTGGATTCTTGTCGCCATCGCAACAAACTTTGTGCGAACTGCGAGGAAGATATAGGTCAAAAAAAGCCGCTAAGAACTGTTGCGTTGGTGGAGTAAACAGCGTCTGTGCGTCTTGCGTCTGTGGACTGTGTGACAGTCGTACGTAAACCACGTACCGGCGGCGCAGGCAAGTCAGTTACACTAGAAACGTAGGGAGTTTGATTGACAGCCTGTCAGCTCACAGATAACGAGGCAGTGTCGTTATCTATTGGCAAATGTTTAGCCCCACCACGTCCAGAGTTGATGAATTTTTATTCTCTTTTTTTTGGTCATCATAATTACAAGGCGACTGCATCTATAATCTATCACTGACAATTTGAAACAAAAAAAAAAAATCTTTAAACACTGTTATTCCCAACAACACTGCCTGAAAGTGACCTGATCAGACCTGGGCCTTGTCCAGCTCCAGAGTCACATTTGACCTTTTGTTTGACTCTGATCGGCCTGTTTAAGCTCATCTGGAAAAACAAAATAAACATATTTAATCATTTTACCTCATCCTGGACTAAAGCTGCGTTACTTTTATTTTAGAGATGTTTTTAAATGACATTTTTTTGTTCGGCAGCTTCACTTTTTCATTGTTTAGTCACAAACTCTTCCCAGTCTGAGCAGCTCGTCAGAACAATGATATTTACTGATTTTTATAAAGAAATACAATTCATATTCTGCAGAACTGAGTTAAACATTTTGACCCTCCACAATATTTTCTGTTTCTCGTGTGGCCCCATGGAAAAAAATCAGCCCCATCCCTCCTGAAAATCTTCGAAAAGTTGTAAAGAATCTTCAGCTGAATCCACACTTTTACACACTTTGAGTTTGATCAGTCGCTCGCGCTGAAAACCAAAACTTGACTCTTTTTGCTCTTTAAATCTCTCGTTTCTTGAGTTTCCAGGCGAACTTTAAATCTTAAAATCTCCTTGACGGCGTTCGTTCGTGTGCGAGTTGTGTCTCCGTGGAAACCGCTGAACATTACGCGCCCTGCACATACATGTAGAACTCCCCCGGCGCGACGTCTCTGTGAAGCATCAATAGACAAGTGAGAGATGATGTCAAATGTTCTTGTTTATTTGCAGAACTTTTACCGTTCATCAGATAAACTCTTTAGTTCTGAATCGTTTCTGGCGTCGGTGCAGATTTTTCTGGAACAATCTAGAAGAAGAAGAATGTAATAATAATAATAATAGTTTTGTTTTTGATTGAGTGGAGATGTTCAGGCTCAGACTGGACGAGCTCCCGGACTCTTTGTCATCAGCGGAAAAATAACAAGATTCAGAATAATAAATCAATAAAAAAGAGAGAGATTTTTGTGGAGCCGCTGGAGCCGCTTCAGTCGCTTCAGTCCTGAAACTGAACCAGAGTTTCTGTCCACGATCGCTTCAGTTTCAGTTTCTGCTCGACTGATTCATGTTTGAGGAATTTTTAATCGTTTCTTTTCAAGACACAATTTTGTCGCTCCTCTCCTCTTCTCCTCTCCTCGTCTACTTTTCTTTTCTTCTCCTCTCTCCTTCGCTCCTCTCCTCTCCTGTTTCCTTTCCTCTCTCCTCTCTCCTCTCCTCCTCTCCTCCTCTCCTCTCCTCTTCTCTCCTTTTTCCTCTGTTTCCTCTCCTCGTCTCCTCTCCTCTCTCTCCTCCTCTCCTCTTTCCTCTCTCCTCGTCTCCTCTCCTCTCTCCTTCTCTCCTCCTCTCCTCTCCTCCTGTACTCTCTCGTCTCCTCTCTCCTTTCCTCTCTCCTCATTTCCTCTCCTCTCTCCTTCTCTCCTCCTCTCCTCCTCTCCTCTTTCCTCTCTCCTCATCTCCTCTCCTCTCTCCTCCTCTCCTCTTTCCTCTCTCCTCATCTCCTCTCCTCTCTCCTTCTCTCCTCCTCTCCTCTTTCCTCTCTCCTCGTCTCCTCTTCTCTCCTCCTCTCCTCTCTCCTTCTCTCCCCCTCTTCTCTCTCCTTTTTCCTCTCTCCTCATCTCCTCTCCTCTCTCCTCTTTCCTCTCTCCTCGTCTCCTCTCTCCTTCTCTCCTCCTCTCCTCTCTCCTCCTCTCTCCTTTCCTCTCTCCTCATCTCCTCTCCTTTTTCCTTTCCTCTTTCCTCTCCTCTCTCCTCTCGTCTCCTCTCCTCTCCTTTCTCCTTTCCTCTTTCCTTGCACTTCTCTCTCTCCTCTCTTCTTTCTCCTGATCCAGATTTGTGTTTTTTTTTTTTTTTTTTGGTCTAAAAACAAAATAATTTTTCTTCATTTTGATCCAAACGCAAAAAAAATTTAAGTTTGTTGTCATGACGTTTACGGTCTCTTGTCTCTTTGGAAGTCGAAGTCGTCGCTCGTGTTTCTTTTATTACATCGTTTTAAATCAATATTTCGATTTAAAACGTCACAATTAGAACAAAACGATCCACGGGTTAAGATCAAGATTAAATAAATATCTGGTTTTATTTTCCTGATTTCATTTTTATTCAAACGTGATTCTGTTTGTGGTGAATCGTTCAGTCCTTTTTCTTTTCCTGCGTCTCCATGTTCTTCGTCCGTTTCCTCCTCGTCCTCGTCTTCCTCCTTCAGGCTCGTGCAGCTCTGTCGTTCATCAGGATCTTTATTCCTCTATTCGGCATTTCTCCTTCTGCCTCCTGGGTCCTTTTCCTCCCTTCATCCTCCCTCTGCTCTTTCCTCCTCTCCTTTCTCGTTTCCTCACTTCCTTCCTCTGTCTCCTTCCTTCTCCCTCCTCCCTTTCCTCATCTGAGTCCCTTATTTCCTTCCTTCTCTTTCCTCTCTTCTCTCCTTCCCTCCTCCTTTTTTCTGCATAAATTGTTTTTATATTTATTTTTTTGTTGTTTTTTAGTTTTTTGGATGAGCAGGTGTAGGGTTGATCTGGGTCTAGGCCTGGGCCTGGTTCTCAGTCTGGGTCTGGATTTTGATCTGGGCCTGGGTTTGGATCTTGGTTTGAATCTTGGTCTGGATCTCAGTCTGGGTCTAGATCTCGGTCTAGATCTCAGTCTGGTTCTCGCTCTGGATCTAGATCTTGGTTTGAGTCTTGATTTGAATCTTGGTCTGGATCTCAGTCTGGGTCTGGATTTCGGTTTGGGCCTGGGTTTAGAGTTTGGTCTGAATCTCAGTCTGGGTCTAGATCTCGGTCTGGATCTCGGTCTGGTTCTCGCTCTGGATCTAGATCTTGGTTTGAATCTCGGTCTGGATCTCAGTCTGGGTCTGGATTTCGGTCTGGGCCTGGGTTTGGATCTTGGTTTGGGTCTGGGTCTGGATCTCAGTCTGGGTCTGGATTTCGGTCTGGGCCTGGGTTTGGATCTTGGTTTGGGTCTGGGTCTAGATCTCGGTCTGGGCCTGAATCTGTGTTTGGATTTTGTTCTGGATCTCAGTCTGGGTTTTGGATCTTGGTCTGGGTTTTGGATCTTGGTCTGGGTCTGGATCTTGGTCTGAATCTCAGACTAAATCTCAGTCTGGATTTGAAACTTGGTCTGGGTGTAGATCTCGGTTTGGATCTCGGTCCATAAAACTCACACCATTTCACATCAGTTCACCCTATTTTTTTTTAATGTATTTATTTATTTGTTTGTTTTATTTATTTATTTGTTTTATTCGTGCTGAGCGTGAGAGCAGAGCGGCCCCCTGTGGAATAATACTGGTACTGCAACTCCACAAACCTTCACTAGAATCATCTGGATGCACCGTTGCCATAGTAACTAACAATTAAAAACTCAACATTTACTTGTGGGAGGAGTGAGTGTGAAAGTCTAAATCCAAAATGAAATAAAAACTTTTTTTTTTAAACTTTTATTTTAGATACTTTTTCTTGCAGAGTTGATGGAAAATTAAACATATTTTTTACGTTTTTGGTTTGTTCCACTGGCTGCTCACCACACCTCAGAACAACACACACACACAAACACACACACACATAAACACACACACACACAAACACACACACACACACACAAACTACTCATGCACACACACAAATGCACACGAAGACACATACAAATACAAACGCACACACTTATACACTGACACCCACATGTATATACACACACACTTCCTCTACACAAACACACACCGCACACACAGACACACACACTGATACATACAAACACTTAACACACAAACAGACACACAAACGCACACACACAGACGCACCTACACACACACTCTCTCTACACAAACACATACACACACAAATACACACACACACACTCCCTCTACACAAACACAGACACACACACGTACACACACACACACACACACAGAGCATCCTTCAGGTTCCCTTCTGGTTTTTAAGGGATTTTAAGCTTTAAATAATCTAATAAAAGTATAATGTGCGTTTGTACTGGAGCGTCGGGGTCGGGCTTTCCTCACACGAGCGGCTCTCTTCTTTTTCTAGACGTGGACGTTGGCGCTGCACGCTCTGGACTCTTTAATAAAGGCATCCTCAGAAAAAAAACAAAAAAACACGACTCTGACTCCTTTTTCATCTCCTCTTTGTTTGTATTTACACTTTACAGCCTCATATCTGTTCACAGGTAAAGCTGCACTCTGTAACTTTTCTGCTTTTGAATGTTTTTCTCCATGTTCAATGCAAAAAAATAAATCTAGCCAAGTTAAAATGACTTCAGTTAAAGAAAGTTTTATCATGATTTGAGTAAATTCCACTTGAAGTAAAATAATCTGCAGTGGAATAAAACTTTGTGTAGTTAAAATATGAAAATACATCTTGCTGCATTTAAAATAGCAAAAAACCAATAACTTTTTGCACTTAAAATAAGAAACAAAATCAAATGTTGCTTGAAGTAAGAAAAACAAACTTAATCCACTGGTCAATAATTTTACTTGTCAAGCTGAATCGACTAAAATAAAGTCGAATGTTCTTAATTTAAGTCATTTTAACTCATCTAGATGTTGTTTTTTTCGAGTGTTGGTTTGTCTGGAACGCGGAACATGGATAGAGCAGTGACATCTCCAAAGAAAAGTTACACAATGCATCTTTATAAACTCCTTTTACATCGTATGTGTGCACAGTCCCTCAGTCGTCCTGGTAGAATTTTATTTAGTTTATCTCGGTCGAAAACATTCCTCAGGTCATCTAAGCTGCTCCTTCAGTTCTGGTCAGACGCTGGTTGGCACTTCCTTATATCTGCCTGAAGGGGGCGCTAACTACACTCAAACTACTCTGGAACTAACACACCTACTAGTTTACAGTTTGTGTTTGTGGCTTGGTCTGTGGAGTGTGGAGTTGTATCAGCAGAATCACTCAGGCCCCTGGAGCTTTCACACTCCTGGACCTGAGATACTCACTATTATTTCTTTGTTTTAAGTTGTTTTGTCATTTGGGTGGAGCAGTTTCTGTCTTAAAATGTTTGTAGGTTTGAAATAGACTGGGATTTAAGACAGAAACTGGTCCAGCCAAAGAGCAAAACACCACAAACAAAGCGATGTGGTTTACTCCATTCAGTGTAGTGAAGACTGCATTGAGAAACAAAACAGACACTTCACAAGAGGAAGAACCAACACAGACGAGAGAGCAACACAGGACCTCAGTCTGCAGGAATGGGGGAATCAGACATTATCTATCTACTGTTTACAACTCCATCCTCAAACCTCAAACAAAACAAACAAAGAAAACATCAGTGAGTTTAAACTGCACTGTGTGGAGTTGCGAGGAGGAAACTTATGTAACAACAACAACTATTTGCACTTAAAATAAGAAACTAAATTGAATGTTGCTTGAATAAAGAAAAACACTCTTATTCCATTGGTGGATCATTTTAGTTGTCAAGCTGAATTGACTGAAATAAAGTCTAATGTTCTTAATTAAGTCATTTGAACTCATCTAGATATTTTTTCCAGTGTTGTTTTGACTGGAATGCAGAACGTGGACAGAGCAGTGACATCTCCATAGAAAAGTTACACAATGCACCTTTATAGGCTCATTTTACATTGTATGTAAGTAAAATCCCTCAGTAGAATCCACGGCAAAAGGAGAAATTCAATTTGCCAACTGGACTAACGTTTATTTACATCAAAAATGTTCCTCAGTTCATCTAAGCTGCTCCTTCAGTTCTGATCAGACTCTGGTGGATAGTTACTTATATCTGCCTGAAGGGGGCGCTAACTACACTCAGACTACTCTGGAACTAACACATCTACTATTTTACAGTGTGTGTTTGTAGCTCGGCATTTAGTGTGGAGTCGTATCTCCAGAATCACTCAGGCCCCTGGAGCTTTCACATCCCTGGACCTGAGATACTCACTATTATTCCTTAGTTTTTTGGAATTTTGTTCTTTGAGTTGGACCAGTTTCTGTCTTAAAATGTATTTGGGTTTGAAATAAACTGGAATTTAAGATGGAAACTGGTTCCATCCAAAGGACAAAACACCACAAACAAATTGATGTGGTCTACTCCATTCAGTGTAGTGAAGACTGCAGCAAGAAACAAAACAGCCACTGCACAAGAGGATTAACCAACACAGATGAGTGAACAACACAGGACTTCAA
>NW_026571153.1:1549014-1574014 GCF_026225935.1 Boleophthalmus pectinirostris | reverse complement strand
CTGGTTTAGTCCTTGTTTTAGTCCTGGTTTAGTCCTGGTTTAGTCCTGTTTTAGTCCTGGTTTAGACCTGGTTTAGTCCTGGTTTAGTCTGTTTTAGTCCTGGTTTAGTCCTGTTTAGTCCTGTTTAGTCCTTGTTTAGTCCTGGTTTAGTCCTGGTTTAGTCCTGTTTTAGTCCTGGTTTAGACCTGGTTTAGTCCTGGTTTAGTCCTGTTTTAGTCCTGTTTTAGTCCTGGTTTAGTCCTGTTTAGTCCTTGTTTAGTCCTGGTTTAGTCCTGGTTTAGTTGTTTTAGTCCTGGTTTAGACCTGGTTTAGTCCTGGTTTAGTCCTGTTTTAGTCCTGGTTTAGTCCTGGTTTAGTCCTTGTTAGTCCTTGTTTAGTCCTGGTTTAGTCCTGGTTTAGTCCTGTTTTAGTCCTGGTTTAGTCCTTGTTTAGTCCTGGTTTTAGTCCTGTTTTAGTCCTGGTTTAGACCTGGTTTAGTCCTTGTTCAGTCCTGGTTTAGTCCTGTTTAGTCCTGGTTTAGTCCTGTTTTAGTCCTGTTTTAGTCCTGTTTAGTCCTGGTCCTTAGTCCTGGTTTAGTCCTGGTTTAGTCCTGGTTTAGTCCTGGTTTAGTCCTGTTTTAGTCCTGGTTTAGTCCTTGTTTAGTCCTGTTTTAGTCCTGTTTTAGTCCTGTTTTAGTCCTGGTTTAGTCTTGGATTAGTCCTCGTTTCTTTATGTCGTCGTTTTAGGTGAATATTATGATTCAAATGTTCCAGATTAGAACTTTAAACACACAGAGACACGTCATCGTTCTGATTTCAAAGCCGTTTTCAGTTTCTCGACACAAAGACGCTCGTTAAATAAAAACCTGTTCTGTGTTTTTGAGGCTTTCAGGTTTTTCAGGTGCAGACAAAGCGACCGTGTGTGAGCGGGTTTGTGTGAGTGTGTGTGTGTGTGTGAGTGTGTGTGTGTGTTTGTGTGATCGTGTGTGTGTGGAGGAGCCCACGCGTCGCCTAAGTGCTTCAAACTATTGTGTGTTTTTATTCTGTGTGACGGAGCCGGACCAGAACTCGACCCAAAACCACAAAAGCACAAAAGCACAAAACGCCGCGATCTGAAACACGACGAGTTTTTATTTTTTATTTTTTTTCTTTATGTGACGAGTGTGAACACGACGAGTGAATAAAACGACTCACTGGACGAGTTTTGTAACGAGTCCCGAGGTTCAGGGGTCAGACGGACGGAACACTCCGGAACACGACCAGAGACGGAAAACTCAACCACAGGGACACGGATCTAGAATTCAACTGGAATATAATAATCAATAAATGTATAAACAATAATAATAATAATATAATAATAATAATAATAATAATAATAATAAAAATCATGAATAAATAAATGACTAAATAAATAAATAATAAAATAATATGATATAATAATAATAATAATAATAATAATAATAATAATAATAATAATAATGAATACATAAAATAAAATAATAATAAAACATTAATAATAAATAATACAGTTGTTTAGAACGACTGTTAAAAATCTTTCTGTTAAAAAATAAATAATAAAATAATAATAAAATAGTAAAAATAAAGAAATAAATTAATACATAAATAAATATTTAAAATATAATAATAATAATAATAATAATAATAATAATCATGATAAATAAATGACTAAATAATAAATAATAAAAATAAATAATAATAATAATAATAATAATTAAAATCATGAATAATAAATGACTAAATAATAAAATAATAATAATAATAATAATAATTCAAATCATGAATAAATAAATGACTAAATAAATAAAATAATAATAATAATAATAATAATAATAATAATAATAATAAATGAATACATAAATAAAATAATAATAAAACATTAATAATAATAATACAGTTGTTTAGAATGACTGTTAAAAATCTTTCTGTTAAAAAATAAAAATAAATAAATAATAATAAAATAGTAAAAATTAAGAAATAAATTAATACATAAATAAATATAAAAATATAATAATAATAATATAATAATAATAATAATAATAATAATAATAATAATAATAATAAAAAATACAAATCATATTACAGTTGTTTAGAATGACTGAAACAAAAAATTCCTTTCTCTCTTTCTCTTTTTCTGTTTCTTTCTCTCAATCCACCTCCCTCCCACTCTCCTGTCTCTCTCCTTCTTTTTTTGTCTTCCTCTCTCCCTCTTTTTCTCCCTTCCTCTTTCTTCTCTTTCCCTCTCTCTCCTCCCTCTCCCTCCCTGCCTCCCTCTTCTCCATCCCTCCTTCACTCTCTCTCTTTTCCCTCTCTCCTTTCCCTCCCTTTCTCTCTGTCTTCACTCTCTCTCCCTCCTTCTCATCTCTCTCTCTCTCCCTGTCCTCCCCTCTAGTCTTTCTTTCTTCCTCTTCTTCTCTCTCTCTCTCCTACCCTCTCTCACTTCTTTTTCTCTCTCTCCCTCCCTCCTTCTCCCTGTGTTCTCTCTCTCTTCCCCTCTTCTTCCGCCCGTAAACGAAACGAACCTGTGACTGAAAGATGATTTGTGAGGACGCGGCGCCCTCTGCTGGACACGACGAAACATCACATCTGAAAAAGTGAAAAAGTGAAAAAATGAAAATGTGCAGTGTCCAGTTTTTCTCCAAACTCTCTCTCTCTCTCTCTTATATATAATGTTTAATATATTTATTCTTTTCAGTTTTTTGTTTAAATGTATTATTATTATTGTTGTTGTTATTATATTTTATTTTATTTTTTTGCTTATATAATCTAATAAACTAAATTTCACGTAAACTCGTTCCTTTTGGTTCTTTTTGCGCAATGAGGAAAAGATGAGGAAGCGGCCCCGCCCACCTCCCCCCCTCTTTGTCCCCGATTGGTCCAGCGCAGCCACATCTCCGTCTCCGATTGGCCGCCACTCCCCGGCGCGACTGCCCGGATGCGGAAGTTGCAGCCGATACGGATCGTGCAGCGAACCCGCTCACAGGAGGATGTGAAACCGACTCCGGACCGCGCCGCGCCGCCTCCAAACGCCATGAAATCTACATAACTCAACGTTTTTCTGCCGCGGTAGACTCAGATCGAGGTGTAAATATGATTTTAGCGGAGTATTTTCTTGTTTTGGGGCTGTTTTTGGCGCCGGGAGCTGCGAAGAAGGACGGAGGGGACGACGAGTGGGTGCATCTGCCGAACAAGTGCGAAGGTAACGGGGGTTTGAGCCGCTAATCCCGCCCTAAAATATAAAATAAAATAAAATAAAACTCTGTATTTACCATTCAAACTACCGACTTCACGCTAAGACTTGTATTTACTGAATTAAACGTCAAAAAAGTCCAGAACATTCTTTGTTTACACTGTGCGAAGCTGCAGCAGAGTCACGTTTCACACGACCGCATCACGCCGCAGCATTTTACTATAAAAAGTCATAATAATTCTAAAATAATCATGTTTTTGTAAGGAAACTGGCAATACTTTCTCCATTTAAGACATCAGCGTTAAACTGTGTGTTACTGCACCTGTCACTACCTTTAAAAATGTTCTCTTTATCAAAAATACTCTTAAAATATTGGGATTTTCTTTAAATAATGAATAAATACAGAGAAAATGGTGAATAATATGAGTTAGAATGAGTATAGTATAGTATTAGTGTTACGATACTAGTAGAGAATAGACTCGATACTCAAAATGATTCTGATATCACGACGGAAATAAAAAATAATAAAAAAGTCTTTCTTTAGACAATAAAATTTTATTTTTCAACATTAAATCTAAACAATACAGATTATACAGACTTAAACACACACACCAGAATATCTTTCCTTTTTATTTATTTATCTTTCAATTTACACCAAACACGACCAAACTGTCCTGGTTACAGACGTCACAGCCAATGAAATGTTCCACATTACAGTTTAATGCAGCTTCAGCATCAATGAATGTTCGTGTTAAGAGGCAACACCTTCTGTGTCTACAGTATTTACCGGTGAGTTTAACGTCACCGTGTCCAGGATGGATTTGCTGGTTCATTATAACTCAGGTATAACCACTGTCTGTAACCAGGACAGTTTGGTCGAGTTTGGTGTAAACTGGAACATTTCAATGTCCCGAGGAACTTTTGGTCACATTTCAAGTGAGAAATGCAGCTGAGATGAAGGTTCAGACTGACTGATGCTCGCTGTGGCTGTAGCCGTGAAAGTTTTAATCTAAACATGAAGAGAACCTGATATTTGTTAATTATCCCTGGGATAATGTTACATCTGATGTTCACCAACTGGCTCCACTCTGTTTCTACTAAAATATTGGTGCAGTTTCCCGTTCAGAGGAGGTGTTTCTACACAATATCACACAGCAGCGTTTGGTTCCTGAATTCAATGTGACAAGACAAGACATTTTTACACTAAATTTGACTGAATCCACTTGTTGTTCTGTTGAAGCTCCTTGTTGTGTCATTACTCTGTTTTTACTCTGCCACAAACTTAAACATGCACAGTCTTGATCTTGATCAATGTTTCTTCTGCTCGATAAATAATGTCCGTGAAGTGATGACGTATTTTTGACAGTAAAGTCTCGTCTGTGAATTCGTATTCGTCCTGATGAAAGTTTAATCATAAATTTTAATTTCGTAATTGTAATTCTTGACGTCGTAACTTTTCAATTCGTGTTCTGATGGATAAAAAACACACAATATATTTTATGTACGACTGGACTCATGTGAGAGTTTACAAATATTTATTTTATGCACAAGTACAGACAAATATGCACCGATTTCTATTCTATGCAAATGAATATTTTTGAAAGCTTCTTACTCCACACTGAACTCCCCGTGAGTGAAAACAAGTGAAGAAGAGTGAAGAGAGGAGGGAGGAATGTGGAGGACACTTCAGCTCAAGGACAGAAACGGAATGAACCACGAGAAGAGAGGAGAGACTTTTTTCGTTGTTCATTTTTTCGGTTGGGCGTCCGTGACCTGCTCGTTTCTACGGAGACGTCACTGCTCTGTCCGGAACTTTTACACGAGAGATTTAATTCTGAATAAAAATAAATTCTGCTTTTCAAAAAGACCAGGTAAACACTTAATTCCTATTGGAAAATTAGTATTCGGAATTAAACTCAATTTAAGTGGCGCATTGAAGCTCCTCCGCACCAACACCGACGCCTCCGAAATGTTGTAAATACACGAAATAAGAGCTGTGATTGGTCGTCTCTACACACGTTTCCTGTTCTTCCCTTTCCCGCTTCATTTTGTAAACACGAACACCAGTTTTAAATATTACAGAGACCTGGTTTAGTCCTGGTTTAGTCTCGATTTAGACCTGGTTTAGTCCTGGTTTAGACCTTTATTTAGTCCTGGTTTAGACCTGGTTTAGTCCTGGTTTAGTCCTGGTTTAGTCCTGGTTTAGTCCTGGTTTTAGATCCTTTTAGAGTATAGTCCTGGTTTAGTCCTGGTTTTAGACCTGGTTTAGTATAGTCCTGGTTTAGTCCTGGTTTTAGTCCTGGTTTAGTCCTTTTTAGATCCTTTATATAGTCCTGGTTTAGTCCTGTTTTAGACCTGGTTTAGTCCTGTTTTAGAGTCCTGGTTTAGTCCTTGGTTTAGACCTGGTTTAGACCTGGTTTAGTCCTGTTTAGATCTTTATATAGTCCTGGTTTAGACCTGTTTAGTTTTAGACCTTATATAGTCCTGGTTTAGACCTGTTTTTAGACCTTATATAGTCCTGGTTTAGACCTGTTTAGACTTATTAGTCCTGGTTTAGACCTGTTTTAGACCTTATATAGTCTGGTTTAGACCTGTTTTTTAGACCTTATATTAGTCCTGGTTTAGTCCTGTTTTAGACCTTTATTTAGTCCTGTTTTAGACCTGTTTTTAGACCTATATAGTCCTGGTTTAGACCTGTTTTAGACCTTTATATAGTCCTAGTTTAGACCTGTTTTTAGACCTTATATAGTCCTAGTTTAGACCTGTTTTTAGACCTTATATAGTCCTAGTTTAGACCTGTTTTTAGACCTTATATAGTCCTAGTTTAGACCTGTTTTTAGACCTATATAGTCCTGTTTAGACCTTTAGACCTTTATAGTCCTAGTTTAGACCTGTTTTAGACCTTATATAGTCCTAGTTTAGACCTTTTTTTAGACCTTAATTCAGAATTTAAAAAACATCAGCTCGATTTTACGTTATTCAGTTAGAGGTGTAGGTTTCTTAGCTAAAAAAATCCCTCGAAAAAACAAACATTCTGACTGTGAGCGGGGTCGCCTCTCCACAGATCTGACCTGGAACTTCGGCTCGTTTTTGTTTTTTTGTTTGTTGAAGATAGAAAGGTTTAATGCCGGACTGCGGAACATTCCATACAAAGCATCCGACGGAGCCTCCGCCAGAAGTCGACCAAGTCCTGAACGATTTGTGAAGAAAAGTAGAAAAACACATTGAAAGTTACAGGAAGTACAGAGTTCTAAAACACACTGATGACATCACATGTGTAGGGAGTATTATACCCAAACATTCTGCCCAATTTACACACAAGAAACGCAACTTCTTTAACATTATTTCAACAAAATAAAGGTGTGTTTTTCTTTTAATCTGTATTTGTCAGATTATAATTCTTGGTTGTGGGTCTGTCACCTGCTTGTTTCTATGGATACGTCGTTGCTCTGCCTGGAATGTTCCACAGTGTGACTTTAAGCAGCTCGACTTTACATTTATTTCAGTCACAGGTGCAGGTTTTTACAGCTCGAAAAAATTCCTAGAAAAAAGACATTGTGACTTTCTCCACAGATCTGACCTGGAACTTAGTCTAGTTTGGTTTCCGTGAAGATAAAAAGGTTTAAAGTCATACTGCGGAACATTCCACACAAAGCAGAAACATCTTCATGGAGAAAAAAAGCGTTTGTCAGACCCTCCAGCAGAAAAGTTGGTGACCCACATTACACCAGTGCAGTTTTTATTCTCTTTTAAACGTTTGTGATTCTGATTTTGTCCACACTTGAGCAGCTCTTTGTTAAAACCCTCACCGCGTCTTTTTCTTGTTCTCTCTGTGTGTTTGTTCTTTCTGCAGTGTGCAAGTTCGTGAGCATCGAGATGAAGTCGGCGTTCGAGGAAACGGGAAAGACAAAAGAAGTGATTGACAGGAACTACCGCTTCATCGACGGAAAAGGCGCCGCGCCGATCAAATATGTCAAATCGTGAGTCACTGTCAGAGTTTTTTTTTTTAATGGAAATATAAACGGTATAAAACATAAAACACGAGGCGCAGATGTTTAGAGAAGAGCACAAAACCATCATCTAGTGTTTTAGCGTCGGTGTTTCATGATTAAAATGTGAAGCAGTGATGTTTAAAGCTGCACCGTGTGACTTTTCTCACTTCTCACCTGCTTTTTCCATGCATCAGATGTGTTTGCTTTGCCTGGAAAGTTCCACAATATGGCATTAAACTTGTCTGTCTCCATGGTGACGCCTGAAGGACACACAGAGAGGCCCAGCGTGTGGTTAGATCTTTAAGACTTTTGTTTTTGTTACAGAATTCTAATGTGCAAATATAGAGTTTTTTCACACCGACAGCAGTTTTATTAGTTCGTTGCGGGAGATTATAGCGTTTACAAAACAAGAAAAAGAGCTAAAAATGTGAGGAACGGAACGGAGGAACGAACCGAAAAAGCCACGAGCGCGACGAGCCGCTTCTAGACACGACTGAACAACTGAGTCACTGAACACGTCCACAATCCAGCGACAGACACTACTCCCTACACGCCACAACTGAACAAAGCCCAGAGTCACCGTGAACGAACAAACAAACAAAACCACTCACACATCACACTGTTGGGTTTCCTTTAAAGTCCCACGAGGTTTATTTGTGAAAAAAGTTAGAAAATAGACCATTTAACGACAGTGCGTCTTATAATCCAGAGCGACTAATGGCCCGGAAAATACGATACTTAGGACTGTTAAAAAAAACATCACCAAATGTTGAAAATTTTAAATGTGTTATGTGTGAGGCTCCTGTTAAAAACAAGAAAACGTAACATGGTCCGGTTTTCACATGTAATTTTTAGCATGTGGGTAGTGATGAAAAAAAAAAAGGAAAGCCCAGAAAATACGGCAAATTAATCAGTCATGCTTGGCTAAGATCACAATAAATATTAAATATATGAAAAACACACCATTTTTCCAAGACAAACACACTAAAATCGATAGATAAATAGATTTCAGTTTATTCATAAGTACGACAGCAGCTGGAACGAAGCTCCTTTTAAAACGATTCGTTCTAGATCTTGGGTCTAAAAGCCTCAGGCCAGAGGAGAAGCAGCTGAAACTCTTGAGTTCAGCGGACGCCGCACGTCTTCTAGAACATTCTAGGACACAGGTGTCAAACATAAGGCCCGGGGGCCAGATCCGGCCCTCCAAGACTTTTAGTCTGGCCCTCGGCTGATTTTCTACAAAAATATTTTAATTATATTTTCTATTAAAATCTTGTTAATTTACTGTGGTGTTTATCACAGCAGCGTCTCCACTGTCTCTGTACGTGGCCCCTCCCACCAGAGCAGCACAAATGAAGACTTGTCTCTTTCCAAACGCTCTTAAAGGACGATCGTTTTGACTGTTGACCGTGACACCCTCATCAGAAAAATGTCCAACATGAGAAAAGTGGAGCCGAGTGCAGGATTTTACAAGAAAAATTGACTTATTCCCAATTTACATACAAGTTATTTTTAAAATGTTGTGTTGAAATTGTATTTTTCTTAAAGTTTCAGGTTGTTCATAATATTATAATATTTTGTAAAAGTAAGAGTTCATCAATTAAAAAAGATTTCTGTAATAGATTTGTGTTTCTCTGCACAAAATATTTGAACTTATTGTTATTTTTGGGGTTTATATGACATGAGTTTTCTGATTCGGCCCCTTTGAGATCAAAGTAAGTTGGATACGGCCCCCGGACCAAAATGAGTTTGACACCCCTGTTCTAGGACGTCTGCTGTAACTGTAACTGAGCGCAGGGAGTCCAGGCAGCTCTGAGGATGGACAATCACCTCGCCTCCATTTAACCAACGTCAAAACTACCGCTTCATGACATCACAAGGTGGAGCAGAGCGTTTGGAGCTTTGCAGATGTAGACAGACTTATAATAAAGAGTCACTCAAACATGTGAATGAAACAAAACACAACTCGAGCTCCGTTTGTGATGAGGGAACGACATTAGAACTCGACTCAAAGCTCACGTGAGTCAGTTTTGTGTCATGCAGGACTTTTATCCTGATCGTTCTCACTGTCGTCGTTGTTGTTCTCCTCGTGTTCAGGGACCTGCGTTTCATCGAGGTGGTGGAGAACGTTTGCCAAAGACTTCTGGAGTACAACCTGCACAAGGAGAGATCCGGCTCAAACCGCTTTGCCAAAGTAACGTAACTACTTTTTTCGGGTAAAAATAGTGTAACGTGTTTTTTTTTTTTTTGTTTTTTTTAAAGTAACTACCCCGACACAGAGAGCGCACACGAGCACTGCAGGTCTGATTTAACTCTGACGTGTGATGTTTCTGTGCAGGGCATGTCTGAAACCTTCTCCACGCTCCACGGTTTGGTGAACAAAGGCGTGAACGTGGTGATGGACATTCCCTATGAGCTGTGGAACGAGACGTCGGCTGAAGTGGCCGACCTCAAGAAACAGGTGAAAAAAAACCAAATGATGGGGCACAGATAAAATGAAGATTGTTAAAATGTAAAATTATGTTGAATTAAAGTGAGTTCTAGGGTTTAGTCATTTGTGAATTTATCTTTTGGATATTTTATGTATAACAACTATTAAAGGTTGTATGGAGGATTTTTTTTTTTGTTTCAAACTGTCAGTCAAAGATTAAAATACCATCACAGAGACGCAGCAGCTTTGTAATTATGATGACCAAAAAAAAAAAAAGAACGAAAATCTATCAACTGTGGACGTGTTGAGGCCAGATAAACATCAGCCAATAGAAAACGAGGCTCCCTCATTTTCTATTGGCTGTTGGGTTGTCAATCAAACTCCCTAGTGTAACTGACTCGTCGGAGCGCGGGGATTACGTGGTTTACGCAGCGGTTCTTAGAGGCTTTTTCGAACTGTCGCTTCCTCGCATTTTACACACTGTCCCTGATAAATAAACAAATAAAATAAACTAAATAATATTCAGCTTTATATAGAGCTTTGGAGACACAGACTGACAATAATAAATAATAAAGGACTTGGCTTAAAGCTGCACTGTGTAACTTTCTGGCTGGGGTCCGTCACCTGCTTATTTCTATGGATACGTCACTGCTCTGTCTGGAATGTTCCGCAGTGTGCAAAAATGATATGATGATTGACAAGACATAGGGTTATCTGTTACATAAGTGTGAGCTGTTCTACAGTTGTAGGGAGTATTATCTGTTAAAGAGGGTGATTTGTACAGCTGTTATACTTAAAGGTTGTATAGAGGATTTTTTTAAGGGAAGAGAAATACAGCGACAGTCCTTGTGCGCGTTCAGAATCACTGTTGAAGTTTCCTGTCTAGAAGTAATTCAGCGACCGACGCGTCAGTTTTTAGACCCTTCGTCTGCTTCGGTCGCGCCATCGCTGGACGAGATCTCCAAGAATCACCTCAGTTTGGCTTCGCTCCTTTTCCTCTTCTCTTCTTCTTTCAGCGACCTCAAAAACGGACTTTCTTTCGCGGTGAACCGGTCGTGGATTCTCGTCCGCCGTCGCGACAAACTTTGTGCGAAATGCGAGGAAGCGACAGTTCGAAAAAGCCTCTAAGAACCGCTGCGTAAACCACGTAATCCCCGCGCTCCGACGAGTCAGTTACACTAGGGAGTTTGATTGACAACCTAACAGCCAATAGAAAATGAGGGAGCCTCGTTTTCTATTGGCTGATGTTTATCTGGCCTCAACACGTCCACAGTTGATAGATTTTTGTTCTTTTTTTTTTGTCCTGGTTTAGTCCTGGTTTAGTCCTGTTTTAGACCTGGTTTAGCCCTGGTTTAGTCCTGGTTTAGTCCTGGTTTAAGTCCTGGTTTAGTCTGGTTAGTCCTGGTTCAGTTCTGGTTTAGTCCTGGTTTAGTTCTGGTTTAGTCCTGGTGTAGTCCTGGTGTAAGTCCTGGTTAGTTCTGGTTTAGTTCTGGTTTAGTCCTGGTTTAGTTCTGGTTTAGTTCTGGTTTAGTCCTGGTTTAGTCCTGGTTTTAGTCCTGGTTTAGACCTGGTGTAGACCTGGTGTAGTCCTGGTGTAGTCCTGGTGTGGTCCTGGTTTAGACCTGGTTTAGACCTGGTTTAGTCCTGGTTTAGTCCTGGTTAGTCCTGGCTTAGTCCTGGCTTAGTCCTGGTTTAGACCTGGCTTAGTCCTGGTTTTAGACCTGGTTTAGACCTGGTTTAGTCCTGGTTTAGTCCTGGTTTAGTCCTGGCTGGTAGTCCTGGTTTAGACCTGGTTTAGACCTGGTTTAGTCCTGGTTTAGTCCTGGTTTAGACCTGGTTTAGTCCTGGTTTTAGTCCTGGTTTAAGTCCTGGTTTAGTCCTGGTTTAGTCCTGGTTTAGACCTGGTTTAGTCCTGGTTTAGTCCTGGTTTAGACCTGGTTTAGACCTGGTGTAGTCCTGGTGTAGTCCTGGTTTAGCCTGTTTAGTCCTGGTTTAGACCTGGTTTAGTCCTGGTTTAGTCCTGGTTTAGTTCTTTTTTTTTGGTCATCATAATTACAAAGCTGCTGCGTCTCTGTGATGGTATTTTAATCTTTCACTGACAGTTTGAAACTAAAAAAAAATCCTCCATACAACCTTTAAGTCTATGACACGAGTGCTGCAGGTTTTCTTTAAATAAAAAGAGCAGAGAGTGACTGGTGTGTCTATATAAAGATTAAAGAGGAAGTGTGAAAACGGAAGCAGATTTGGAGGAACTCGAAAGCTCAATTTCAACTTCAAAATGTCACGAAGCGAACAGCTCCTTTTACCTTTAGTTCAGTCGAGATCGGTGAAGAAATCCCAGGTCTGAAATGATTGGAGTGAAGGTGTGAGGAGTTTAGTCGCAGCTGCGGTTTGTGAGAAGAGCTCGGTGTAAATCTTCAGGGTTTGTGCGTTAAACGTGAGTTGTGTCGACTTAAAGGTTGTATAGAGGATTTTCCAAGGAACGAGAAATCCAGCAACTGTTTGTCCTTTTTCAAATGTTGCGCATGCGTGAAACCACCTCCCCTCCCCTACAGCTCCTACGTAGAAACACCTCCTCCCTCCTCCTCCTTACGCCACAAACAGGTTTGTTTACAGCCGGTGCTGCACATGACTTGTAAACAACTAACTACAGTGTTGGTTAGACAAGACGGAGAAGTGAGGAGCAGGGGGAAGAGCGGAGCAGGGAGAGAGGAGAGGAGAGGAGAGAAGGTTGCGCGGAGATTCAGTGCGAATGAACTAGCAACAACACGCAGCAGCAAGCGGACTCTTTCTTTGCCTTGAAAATTACGTTTTCAGACATAGGATATCGCTTTCATGTCCTGAAAAACGTTTGTGTAGCTCTTGGAAATAAAGTACGTTTTCATAATAAGCAGAAGTTTCCTGTCCAGGAGTAATTTGTGGACCAGTGGTTCAGTCTTTAGACCCTGCGTCTGCTTCAGTCGCACCATCGCTGGAATGAATCTTCAAAAATCACCTTAGTTTGGCTTCGCTGCTTTTCCCCTTGTCTTCTTCTTTCAGCGACCTCAAAAACGGACTTTCTTTTGCGGCGAACTGCTCCTGGATTCTTGTCGCCATCGCAACAAACTTTGTGCGAACTGCGAGGAAGATATAGGTAAAAAAAAGCCGCTAAGAACTGTTGCGTTGGTGGAGTAAACAGCGTCTGTGCGTCTTGCGTCTGTGGACTGTGTGACAGTCGTACGTAAACCACGTACCGGCGGCGCAGGCAAGTCAGTTACACTAGAAACGTAGGGAGTTTGATTGACAGCCTGTCAGCTCACAGATAACGAGGCAGTGTCGTTATCTATTGGCAAATGTTTAGCCCCACCACGTCCAGAGTTGATGAATTTTTATTCTCTTTTTTTTGGTCATCATCATTACAAGGCGACTGCATCTATAATCTATCACTGACAATTTGAAACAAAAAAAATCCTCCATACAACCTTTAAACGGTTTGTGCGGTTTGTGTTTCAGTGCGACGTGCTGGTGGAGCAGTACGAGGAGGTGATCGAGGACTGGTACAAGGGCGACCAGAGCGAGGACCTGACCACGTACCTGTGCGCCAGACACGTCTTAAAGGGACAGGACGCCGGTAAAACACACAGAGAGACACATAAAAACACATGACTTTAGATCCAGAACACACACTTGAGTCCAGTCACCGTTTACCACGTTTACATGAGAGATTTAATTCTGAATAAAAATGAATTCCGCTTTAAAAACTCCGTGTAAACACTTAACTCCCGATGAAGATTCTGAGTTCAGTGTTTTTGGTTTATTCTGATTTTAAAGATGAATGAATTTCTTCCTGGATCATGTTTTATGTTCCTCGTTTCATGAGTTCGATCGAGCTTTAGGGACAAACTGCTCCACGGGCTCTGTGCTCTCGAATCCAAGAGTAAACCTGGTTTAGACCTGGTTTAGACCTGGTTTAGACCTGGTTTAGACCTGGTTTAGACCTGGTTTTAGACCTGGTTTAGTCCTGGTTTATACCTGGTTTAGTCCTGGTTTAGACCTGGTTTAGACCTGGTTTAGACCTGGTTTAGACCTGGTTTAGACCTGGTTTTAGACCTGGTTTAGACCTGGTTTAGTCCTGGTTTAGTCCTGGTTTAGTCCTGGTTTAGTCCTGGTTTAGTCCTGGTTTAGACCTGGTTTAGACCTGGTTTAGACCTGGTTTAGTCCTGGTTTAGTCCTGGTTTAGTCCTGGTTTAGACCTGGTTTAGATCCTGGTTTTAGTCCTGGTTTAGTCCTGGTTTAGTCCTGGTTTAGTCCTGGTTTAGACCTGGTTTTAGACCTGGTTTAGACCTGGTTCTAGACCTGGTTTAGTCCTGGTTTAGACCTGGTTTAGTCCTGGTTTTAGACCTGGTTTAGTCCTGGTTTAGTCCTGGTTTAGAGTCCTGGTTTTAGACCTGGTTTTAGACCTGGTTTGTTTTTAGTCCTGGTTTTAGTCCTGGTGTTTTTAGTCCTGGTTTTAGTCCTGGTTTAGTCCTGGTTTTAGTCCTGGTTTAGTCCTGGTGTAGTCCTGGTTTAGTCCTGGTTTAGAGTCCTGGTTTAGACCTGGTTTAGACCTGGTTTAGACCTGGTTTTAGTCCTGGTTTAGTCCTGGTGTAGTCCTGGTGTTAGTCCTGGTTTAGACCTGGTTTAGACCTGGTTTAGTCCTGGTTTAGTCCTGGTTTAGTCCTGGTTTAGTCCTGGTTTAGTCCTGGTTTAGACCTGGTTTAGACCTGGTTTAGTTAGTCCTGGTGTAGTTTTAGACCTGGTTTAGTCCTGGTTTAGACCTGGTTTAGTCCTGGTTTTAGTCCTGGTTTAGTAGTCCTGGTTTAGTCCTGGTTTAGTCCTGGTTTAGTCCTGGTTTAGTCCTGGTTTTAGTCCTGGTTTAGTAACCTGGTTTTTCTGGTTAAGTCTGTGATTTATGTTCTGTAGATGCAATTACCGAGACGACAGAAACGACCCTGAGCGGAATTAAAGACGATTTATCGAGTTTTCCACGTGAACCTCAATTCTGAATTATTATTTTCATGTAAACTAAAAGGAGAGTTTTTAAATTCTGAACTATTTAATTCAGAACATTTAATTCGGAATTAAAAAAAACAGTAGACACCGAAAGGACTGATCCCAAACTCCTGAAAATGTGCTTTTTACATCACTTTTGTTGTTGTATCTTAAAGGTCTTCATGGAAAGATTAAAACACGAGACGCAGCAGCTTTTAATTATGATGACCAAAAAAAAAAGGAACGAAAATCTATCAACTGTGGACGTGTTGTAAACATCAGCCAATAGAAAACGAGGCTCCCTCATTTTCTATTGGCTGTTGGTCGTGTAACTGACGTCGGAGCGGTTACGGACGCAGCGGTTCCTTTTTCGAACTGTCGCTTCCATTTCGCACAAAGTTTGTCGCGATCCACGACCGGTTCCCGCAAAGAAAGTCCGTTTTTGATAGATGAGGTGATTCCTCGTCCAGCGATGGCGCTGAGAATTACTTCTAGACCCCCCCGCAGCGTGACCTCTCCCCTTTAACCGTTTTTTCCGTGTTCGTGTGTGTTGTTGAACATCAGAGTGAACCCCCCAGCGTCTGAACGAGGAGTGGTCGAAGAGGAAAGGAGACCGCGCCGCCATCGCCGAGGACAAGAAAAACAAGAAGAGCAAAAACGACGACAAGAAGAAGAAGAAGAAGAAGAAGGGGAAGAAAGACGCCGACGCTCCGGACGCCGAGAACAAGAAGAAGAAGGACAAGAAGGTGAAGAAGAAGAAGAAGTCCAAAGCGCCGGTGGAGAGTCAGGATCCAGGGGCCACGACGGACGAGGAGATCCAGCCCCAGGTGCCTCTGAGCGGGGCCAAGACGGAGCTGTGAGCCCCTGGTCCTGGAGGTACAAACGTGAACCTGAAAACAAACAAACAAACAAAAACACGTCTGTCGTTTGTGCTGCAGAAAGTTTAGTTTGTGCTGTTTTAGTTTTGGAGATATTAACGATTCTTTTAAAGGTCAGACTGGGGTCAGCGGCTCCAGACTCAGACTCAAAATGTTCTAAAAACGACTCAAAATGGAGTCAGTCCAAAAGTTTTGTTTGTACGATTCTGGTTCTTAAACCGTTTGAATGAAATTGTCACTTTTTGGACGTAAAATAAATAAACTAGGTACAAACAAGGTCTAAACCAGAGCCAAACTAGGTCCAAACCAGGTCCAAACCAGGTCCAAACCAGGTCCAAACCAGGTCTAAACTAGGTCTAAACTAGGTCTAAACTAGGTCTAAACTAGGTCTAAACCAGGTCTAAACCAGGTCCAAACAAGGTCTAAACCAGGTCTAAACTAGGTCCAGACTAGGTCTAAACTTGGTCTAAGCCTGGTGTAAACCTGGTCTAACCCAGGTCCAGACTTGGTCCAGACTAGGTCCAAACCAGGTCCAAACCAGGTCTAAATTATGTCCAAACTCGGTCTAAACCAGAGCCAAACTAGGTCCAAACCAGGTCCAAACCAGGTCCAAACCAGGTCTAAACCAGGTCCAAACCAAACCAGATCAACTAGGTCCAATCCAGGTCCAAACCAGGATTAAACAAGTTCAAAACAAGTCCTAAACAAGGCCTAAATAAAGTCCAAACCAGGTCCAAACCAGGTCCAAACCAGGTCCAAACCAGGTCCAAACCAGGATTAAAAAAGTCCTAAACAAGTCCTTAAACTAAAGTAGAAACGATGTAGTCCACTTTTAGACCTGGTTTAGACCTAGTTTAGGACTTGTTTAGGACTTTTTAAATCCCGGTTTAGACCTGGTTTAGGACTTGTTTAGGACTTTTTAAATCCTGGTTTAGACCTGGTTTAGGACTTGTCTTAAGAACCGTAAAAGCTCAGAGTTTAACAAGTCCTAAACATTCGCCATTTTCGGCCGATGACGTGCAAAAAATTGGCGAAACTTTCCATAAATTCTTTTGTGCTGTTAATATTTTACTTCTTGCGTTAACATTTTAAAAGTTTTCATTTACGTATTTCGCTGATAAGATCATGTCATTTCCTCCCAGAAACAACGTCATGTAATCAGCAAAATAAGTAAAAAGAGAATCGTTAATATTTCCAAAACTGAAGCAGCACAAACGAAACTTTTTGCGGCACAAACAGTTCCCGTAGTTTTTGTGCAGTTGTGTGTTTTTTTGGGGACCGACTTCACGTTTTCAGGTTTAAAACGTCTTGAGTTCAGAATATTTATTTTGATTTGACGAGTTAAAGAGAAGCTCTAAACCATTATGCAAAATCCACTTTTACCGAGCTTTTCTCTCATGTTTTTGTGGTCGTTGTGGACGCTGATTGTGTTGTGTCGCGCTCTGCAGGGGGAGTGACTTAGCGCGGAGAGCGAGGAGTAAAACACAACATTATAAAACATTTTTAAACATTTTCCAATCAATAAAAAAGTAACACGGTGATCTGATTATGTCACATGTTAGAAAGTTAATACGCCAAAAAAGTTAAACAGCCCATTTTTAAGTTTTATTCCTTAAATAATTTGAAATTTTAAGATATTTTGACAGATTTCGCTTTTGACTTTTATTTATTTGTGTCAAAATTATTTGCTGAAATAAAACAAAACAAGAAGCCGCGATAAAAACGGAATATTTTCAGACATATTTGTTTACGTTTTTTTCAGAAATGTTAAAAAATTAAAATATGAACTTTGCAGATGTGAAAGTTTTGGGGATTTGGACGAACGTAACGACTGAAAACGGCTCAAATCAGGGTAAATATTTTAAATTCAAGACATTTGAAGCGACGTAGTTTCATTTTGCTGTAACACGAGCGACATGAGAGCGATTACATTTGGATTTTAAAGAAGTTTTATCAGTAATTCAGATGGATTTGAGATAATTTTCGCTCAAAATTTGACTATCGTTGGTTCACAAATGAAAGTTTTGTGATTTTAAGATTAATTTATACTTAAAAAAGGGATTAAAAAGACTCTAAATATACATTCTTTATTTGATATCAAACTTTTGGACCAATACGACAGACAGATTATTTTAGTTTTTCACGTTTGTTGCATCAAATTGTGAAAGTGATTTTAAATGAAAATTGCAAAAGGAGCTGTTTTTAATTTTTTGTGATGATTATGATGCAAAAATTTCACATTTCACAACACGGCTGCCACTGTTTTCTTTCACTTTTCGTGCATCTCGATAAAAGTTCTGCTGTTTGTTTTTCGTATTGTTCAAGGAGCCGAGTGACTTTACGGTTTGATTTGTTCGGTGATTTAAAAATGCCTCTTTACTGCAAATATTCTGCACATGTCGGAAACTTTACACATTTCATTTTCTCATCACTTTTAAAGCTCCGATAATCTGACACATATTTTAAATTAATTTTTTTTGTTTTTGCTCAGTGTTTTGGTTGAAGTGTTTTAAAAAGACCGTGTGTGTGGTTCTTCTGTTTCTGCCGTTTTGTGTGTTTTGTTTGTGTGTTTTGTTTGTGTGATCCTGTGTGCAACTGCAACTGCGTTTGTACGTTTTTTAAATAAAGTTATTGTTGAACTGAACGTCTCAGTCCCTCAATGAAAAGGTCCAAACCAGGACTAAACTCGGTCTAAACCAGGACTAAATCAGGTCTAAATTAGGTCAAAACTAGGACTAAACCAGGTCTAAACCAGGTCTAAACACTAGGTCTAAACTAAACTAAACCAGGTCTAAACTAGGTCTAAACCAGGACTAAATCAGGTCTAAATTAGGTCAAAACTAGGACTAAACCAGGTCTAAACCAGGTCTAAAGCAAGTCCAAACTAGGTCTAAACTAGGACTAGACCAGGTCTAAACCAGATCTAATCTAGGACTAGACGAGGTCTAAACCAGGACTAAACCAGGTCTAAACTAGGTCTAAATTAGGTCTAAACCAGGTCTAAACTAGGTCTAAATTAGGTCAAAACTAGGTCTAAACCAGGTCTAAACTAGGACTAAACCAGGTCTAAACCAGGTCTAAACCAGGACTACACCAGGTCTAAACCAGGACTGAACCAGGACTAAACCAGGTCTAAACCAGGACTAAACCAGGTCTAAACTAAACCAGGTCTAAACCAGGACTAAACCAGGTCTAAAACTAGGTCAGGAACCAGGGTCTAAACCAGGACTAAACCAGGTCTAAACCTAAACAGGTCTAAACTAAACCAGGACTAAACCAGGTAAACCAGGTCCAAACTAGGACTAAACCAGGTCTAAACAAGGTCCAAACTGGGTCCAGGTCTAACTAGGTCTAAAACTTAAACAAGTGTAAACCAGAACTAAATCAGGTAAATTAGGTCAAATCAGGTCCAAACCAGGTCTAAACCGGGTCTGAACTAGACTTAAATCAGGTCTAAAAATTAGGTCCAAACCAGAACTAAACTTGGACTAAACCAAGTGAACTGGAGCTAAACAGAGTTGATGGAGCCTGAAGCGCGTCCGTGGCTGCGTGTATAAACTTTATAGAAATGAAAACTTGAAAGTGGTAAAGTGAGTCCGGGTGCAGTTCCAGTTGTGTCCAGCAGAGGGAGTCACACACCTTCATTTACTCTGAGCGTCCGGACTCGAAAACACCAAACGAAACTCTGCTCATGAAGAAGAAACACTGACAATACAAACTCGATATCGATACTGAGGAACAGACTCGATATCGATACTGATTCTGATTCCACAACGAAAAAAAAAACAACACATTTTCAACATTTAATGGTAGAACTAAACCAGGACTAAACTCTAAACCAGGAACTAAACCAGGTCTAAACCAGGACTAAACCAGGTCTAAACTAAACCAGGTCTAAACCAGGACTCTACTAAACCAGGTCTCTAAACCAAACCAGGACTAACCAGGTTAAACCAGGACTAAACCAGGTCTAAACCAGGTAAACTAAACAGGACTAAACCAGGACTAAACCAGGTCTAAACCAGGTCTAAACCAGGTCTAAACAGGTCAGGTCTAAAACTAAAACCAGGTCTAAACCAGGACTTAACCAGGACTAAAGGACAGGTCTACAGGACTAAACCAGGACTAAACCAGGACTAAACCAGGTCTAAACCAGGACTAAACCAGGGACTGAACCAGGACTAAATCTAAAACCAGGACTAAACCAGGACTGAACCAGGACTAAACAGGAACCTAGGACTAAACTAAACCAGGACTAAACCAGGACTAAACCAGGTCTAAACCAGGTTAACTGTTAACCCAGGTCTAGGACTGTTTAGTCCTGTTCAGTCCTGGTTTAGACCTGGTTTAGTCCTGGTTTAGACCTGTTTAGTCCTAGACCTGGTTAAGTCCTGGTTTAGTAGTCCTGGTTTAGTCCTGGTTTAGACCTGGTTTAGACCTGGTTTAGACCTGGTTTAGACCTGGTTTAGACCTGGTTTAAGACCTGGTTTAGTCCTGGTTTAGTCCTGGTTTAGACCTGGTTTAGTCCTGGTTTAGACCTGGTTTAGACCTGGTTTAGTTCTACCATTAAATGTTTTGAAAATGTGTTGTTTTTTTTTCGTTGTGGAATCAGAATCAGTATCGATATCGAGTCTGTTCCTCAGTATCGATATCGAGTCTGTTCCTCAGTATCGATATCGAGTTTGTATTGTCAGTGTTTCTTCTTCATGAGCAGAGTTTCGTTTGGTGTTTTCGAGTCCGGACGCTCAGAGTAAATGAAGGTGTGTGACTCCCTCTGCTGGACACAACTGGAACTGCACCCGGACTCACTTTACCACTTTCAAGTTTCATTTCTATAAAGTTTATACACGAGCACGGACGCGCTTCAGGCTCCATCAACTCTGGCTCCAGTTCACTTGGTTTAGTCCAAGTTTAGTTCTGGTTTGGACCTAATTTCTACCTGATTTAAGTCTAGTTTAGACCCGGTTTAGACCTGGTTTGGACCTGATTGAGTCCTGGTTTACACTTGTTTAAGTCCTAGTTTGGACCCAGTTTGGACTTGCTTTAGACTTGGTTTAGTCCTAGTTTAGACCTGGTTTAGTCCTGGTTTAGACCTGGTTTAGTCCTGGTTAAGTCCTGGTTTAGACCTGGTTTAGTCCTTGGTTTAGACCTGGTTTAGACCTGGTTTAGTCCTGGTTTTAGACCTGGTTTAGTCCTGGTTCAGTCCTGGTTTAGACCTGGTTAGTCCTTTAGACCTGGTTTAGACCTGGTTTTAGTCCTAGTTTAGACCTGGTTAGACCTGTTTTTGACCTTTTAGACCTTTTTAGACCTGGTTTAGACCTGTTTAGTCCTGGTTTAGACCTAGTTTAGACCTGGTTTTAGTCCTGGTTTAGACCTAGTCCTGAGTTTAGACCTGGTTTAGACCTGGTTTAGTCCTAGTTTTAGACCTAGTTTTTTTAGACCTGGTTTAGACTGGTTTAGTCTGTTTTGACCTTTTTAGACCTGATTTAGTCCTGGTTTAGACCTAGTTTAGACCTGGTTTCCTAGTTTAGACCTATTTTAGTCCTTTTACCTGGTTAGACCTGATTTAGTCCTGGTTTAGACCGAGTTTAGTCTTGGTTTGGACCTTTTCATTGAGGGACTGAGACGTTCAGTTCAACAATAACTTTATTTAAAAAACGTACAAACGCAGTTGCAGTTGCACACAGGATCACACAAACAAAACACACAAACAAAACGCACAAAACGGCAGAAACAGAAGAACCACACACACGGTCTTTTTAAAACACTTCAACCAAAACACTGAGCAAAAACAAAAAAAATTAATTTAAAATATGTGTCAGATTATCGGAGCTTTAAAAGTGATGAGAAAATGAAATGTGTAAAGTTCCGACATGTGCAGAATATTTGCAGTAAAGAGGCATTTTTAAATCACCGAACAAATCAAACCGTAAAGTCACTCGGCTCCTTGAACAATACGAAAAACAAACAGCAGAACTTTTATCGAGATGCACGAAAAGTGAAAGAAAACAGTGGCAGCCGTGTTGTGAAATGTGAAATTTTTGCATCATAATCATCACAAAAAATTAAAAACAGCTCCTTTTGCAATTTTCATTTAAAATCACTTTCACAATTTGATGCAACAAACGTGAAAAACTAAATAATCTGTCTGTCGTATTGGTCCAAAAGTTTGATATCAAATAAAGAATGTATATTTAGAGTCTTTTTAATCCCTTTTTTAAGTATAAATTAATCTTAAAATCACAAAACTTTCATTTGTAAACCAACGATAGTCAAATTTTGAGCGAAAATGATCTCAAATCCATCTGAATTACTGATAAAACTTCTTTAAAATCCAAACGTAATCGCTCTCATGTCGCTCGTGTTACAGCAAAATGAAACTACGTCGCTTCAAATGTCTTGAATTTAAAATATTTACCCTGATTTGAGCCGTTTTCAGTCGTTACGTTCGTCCAAATCCCAAAAACTTTCACATCTGCAAAGTTTATATTTTAATTTTTGAACATTTCTGAAAAAACGTAAACAAATATGTCTGAAAATATTCCGTTTTATCGCGGCTTCTTGTTTTGTTTTTGTTTTATTTCAGCAAATAATTTTGACACAAATAAATAAAAGTCAAAAGCGAAATCTGTCAAAATATCTTAAAATTTCAAATTATTTAAGGAATAAAACTTAAAAATGGGCTGTTTAACTTTTTTGGCGTATTAACTTCTAACATGTGACATAATCAGATCACCGTGTTACTTTTTATTGTTTGGAAAATGTTTAAAAATGTTTTATAATGTTATGTTTTACTCCTCGCTCTCCGCGCTAAGTCACTCCCCCTGCAGAGCGCGACACAACACAATCAGCGTCCACAACGACCACAAAAACATGAGAGAAAAGCTCGGTAAAAGTGGATTTTGCATAATGGTTTAGAGCTTCTCTTTAACTCGTCAAATCAAAATAAATATTCTGAACTCAAGACGTTTTAAACCTGAAAACGTGAAGTCGGTCCCCAAAAAAAACGCACGACTGCACAAAAACTACGGGAACTGTTTGTGCCGCAAAAAGTTTCGTTTGTGCTGCTTCAGTTTTGGAAATATTAACGATTCTGTATTTACTTATTTTGCTGATTACATGACGTTGTTTCTGGGAGGAAATGACATAATCTTATCAGCGAAATACGTAAATGAAAACTTTTAAAATGTTAACGCAAGAAGTAAAATATTAACAAATATTAACAAATATTAACAAATATTAACAGCACAAAAGAATTTATGGAAAGTTTCGCCAATTTTTTGCACGTCATCGGCTGAAAATGGCGAATGTTTAGGACTTGTTAAACTCTGAGCTTTTACGGTTCTTAAGACAAGTCCTAAACCAGGTCTAAACCAGGATTTAAAAAGTCCTAAACAAGTCCTAAACCAGGTCTAAACCAGGATTTAAAAAGTCCTAAACAAGTCCTAAACCAGGTCTAAACCAGGATTTAAAAAGTCCTAAACAAGTCCTAAACCAGGTCTAAACCAGGATTTAAAAAGTCCTAAACAAGTCCTAAACCAGGTCTAAACCAGGATTTAAAAAGTCCTAAACAAGTCCTAAACCAGGTCTAAACCAGGATTTAAAAAGTCCTAAACAAGTCCTAAACCAGGTCTAAACCAGGGATTTAAAAAGTCCTAAACAAGTCCTAAATAAGGTCTAAATCAGGTCTAAACTAGGTCTAAACCAGGTCTAAAAGTGGACTACGTCGTTTCTACTTTAGTTTAAGGACTTGTTTAGGACTTTTTTAATCCTGGTTTGGACCTGGATTGGACCTAGTTGATCTGGTTTGGTTTAGACCTGGTTTAGACCCTGGTTTGGACCTAGTTTATGGACCTAGTTTAGGACCTTTAGTTTGGACCTAGTTTAGACCTAGTTTGGACCTAGTTTAGACCTAGTTTGAACCTTTAGTTTGGACCTAGTTTAGCCTAGGTTTAGACCTAGTTTAGACCTAGTTGGACCTAGTTTGGACCTAGTTTAGACCTGAGTTTTGGACATAATTTAGACCTAGTTTGGACCTAGTTTGGACCTAGTCTGGACCAAGTCTGGACCTGGGTTAGACCAGGTTTACACCAGGCTTAGACCAAGTTTAGACCTAGTCTGGACCTAGTTTAGACCTGGTTTAGACCTGGTTTAGACCTGGTTTAGACCTAGTTTAGACCTAGTTTAGACCTAGTTTAGACCTAGTTTAGACCTAGTTTAGACCTGGTTTAGACCTGGTTTAGACCTGGTTTAGACCTGGTTTATTTATTTTACGTCCAAAAAGTGACAATTTCATTCAAACGGTTTAAGAACCAGAATCGTACAAACAAAACTTTTGGACTGACTCCATTTTGAGTCGTTTTTAGAACATTTTGAGTCTGAGTCTGGAGCCGCTGACCCCAGTCTGACCTTTAAAAGAATCGTTAATATCTCCAAAACTAAAACAGCACAAACTAAACTTTCTGCAGCACAAACGACAGACGTGTTTTTGTGTTTTTGTTTGTTTGTTTGTTTTCAGGTTCACGTTTGTACCTCCAGGACCAGGGGCTCACAGCTCCGTCTTGGCCCCGCCCAGAGGCACCTGGGGCTGGATCTCCTCGTCCGTCGTGGCCCCTGGATCCTGACTCTCCACCGGCGCTTTGGACTTCTTCTTCTTCTTCACCTTCTTGTCCTTTTTCTTCTTGTTCTCGGCGTCCGGAGCGTCGGCGTCTTTCTTCCCCTTCTTCTTCTTCTTCTTCTTCTTCTTGTCGTCGTTTTTGCTCTTCTTGTTTTTCTTGTCCTCGGCGATGGCGGCGCGGTCTCCTTTTCTCTTCGACCACTCCTCGTTCAAACACTCTGATGAAAACACAAGAACAGAAACAAAAGGGAGAGGTCACGCTGGGGGGGTTCTACATGTGGATCTATGGTGGAATGTTCAGCAGGATCCACCGCAACGCACACGTAAACAAACACGGACAAAAAACGGTTAAAGGTTGTATAGAGGATTTTTTGAAGGGAAGAGAAATACAGCGACAGTCCTTGTGCGCGTTCAGAATCACTGTTGAAGTTTCCTGTCTAGAAGTAATTCAGCGACCGACGCGTCAGTTTTTAGACCCTTCGTCTGCTTCGGTCGCGCCATCGCTGGACGAGATCTCCAAGAATCACCTCAGTTTGTCTTCGCTCCTTTTCCTCCTTCTCTTCTTCTTTCGGCGACCTCAAAAACGGACTTTCTTTCGCGGCGAACCGGTCGTGGATTCTCGTCCGCCGTCGCGACAAACTTTGCGCGAAATGCGAGGAAGCGACAGTTCGAAAAAGCCTCTAAGAACCGCTGCGTAAACCACGTAATCCCCGCGCTCCGACGAGTCAGTTACACTAGGGAGTTTGATTGACAACCCAACAGCCAATAGAAAATGAGGGAGCCTCGTTTTCTATTGGCTGATGTTTATCTGGCCTCAACACGTCCACAGTTGATAGATTTTCGTTCTTTTTTTTTTTGGTCATCATAATTACAAAGCTGCTGCGTC
>NW_026571153.1:1537014-1548514 GCF_026225935.1 Boleophthalmus pectinirostris | reverse complement strand
TCTATCAACTGTGGACGTGTTGAGGCCAGATAAACATCAGCCAATAGAAAACGAGGCTGCCTCATTTTCTATTGGCTGTCAGGTTGTCAATCAAACTCCCTACGTTTCTACGGTAACTATGCAGCGGGTCTTAGAGGCTTTTTCTCTCTCGCAGTTCGCATAAAGTTTGTTGCGATGTCGGACGAGAATCCGCGACCAGTTTCGCCACAAAAGAAAGTCGGTTTTTGAGGTCGTGAAAGAAGAAGAGAAGGAGAAAAGGAGCGAAGACAAACTGAGGTGATTCTTGGAGATTCCTTCCAGCGATGGCGCGACTGAAGCAGACGAAGGGTCTAAAAACTGAGGTGTCGGTCTCTAAATTATTTCTCGAGGCTGTGGAGGAGGAAGGTGGAGTCACGCATGCACGACATTTGAAAAAGGACTGTCGCTGGATTTGTCTTTCCTTAAAAAAATCCTCTATACAACCTTTAAAGGAACTGTATGTAGCCTGGGCTCTTACAGTTTTTTATTTTTATTTTTTTGTTATTCCCATGTATTTTTTCCCCGTCTGATTAAGAAAATTATCTTTTATGCAGAAGGGAAAGCGGCTCCTTCAACTATGCCAGTCGTGGTTCAACTGTGGCGATTCCTACACTATTACTTTGCAGACTTCCTCGAGCTCTACGACACCTATCGACAGAGACTTGAGGAAGTCACAGATGAAATGGAGTCGTGTAATGCAAAGGCACAACGCCTTGAAAACCAGGTGAAAAAGGGCAAATTTATGGTGATGGTGGCGACCGGAGCGAGCGTGGTTCTAGACGTCTTTACGGCAGGGATCAGTTTAGGAGCTCTGACCGGACTCGTTGGAGGAGTGGGGTGTGTTGGGGTTGGAGTCCTTAAAACAAAGAGTATCAAAAAAAAAAAAAATCTGAGGCTCTGTTGAACGAGTTCAGACAAATCATCCAGAATCTGAAAATTAAACTGGAGGAAATCTTGAAAGTCTTGGAGAATATGGAGGGAAACTGCAGTGTGTGTATGTAAAAAAGAGAGAAATGGCTTGTTTTCTGAATTTAAAATTCAAACTTTCAGATGTAATGTTGAGTCTCAATAACATTTCAGAGTCTGAACGCTCCAAAGGGCTAAAAGATTTTCAAGACAAAGTGGAACTATTCAGAGCCCTGCTCTGTGTGGAAATGCGCTAACCTCTAGACACGTCCACAGAGAAAAACATGCACACTTTCTTTAACTTCTTAGGTTCTTTTTAAAGACAATGCAGTAAAGTGTATTTACCTTGTTGACATGTTTCGGCTGCTAGATGCAAGCATCTTCAGAACTGTACTGTACTGCATTGTCTTTAAAAAGAACCTAAGAAGTTAAAGTATATAAGAAGACATAATGAACATCATTGGCTTGATGCATACTTTCTGTTAAAGGTGCACTGTGTAACTTTTCGGATGGGGGCTCATCACCTGCTTGTTTCTATGGATACGTCATTTCTCTGCCTGGAATGTTCCACAGTGTGACTTTAAACAGCTCTACTTTACATTTATTCAGTTACAGGTGCAGGTTTTACAGCTCAAAAATACTTAAAAAACAAACATTGTGACTGAGCGGGGTCGCCTCTCCACAGATCCACTTGGTCTGGTTTTGTCTCCGTGAAGATAGAAATGTTAAATAGTCACATTTTTCTATAGCGCTTTCCACCTTCAAGGCTCAAAGCGCTTTACAACAAGGAACCACTCACCCAGTCACACACACATTCACACACACACATTCACACACACACACACACCACACACCAGTGTACACAGACACTGTGGGCAAGGTGGGTTAAGTGTCTTGCCCCAAGGACACAACGACAGCATTCATCTGTGGGAGCTGGAATCACACCAGCAACCTTCAGATCAGTGGGCGAATGCTCCACCAACTGAACTACTGCCGCCCTTAATGCCACACTGTGAGACATTCCAGACAAAGGCATAACATCGTCATGGAGACAAGCCTCCAGCAGAAAAGTTCCACAGTGCAGCTTAACGTACAATCAGTAATAATGTCAAGTTGAGAATGTCTCCACTGAATGTGTTCTGATCGTCTCTGCAGCGTCGCAAACACGAGAACATGATTCAAGATGTGATTTTAAACTGTAAATAATGTTACACGCTGCATGTTCTGCCTGTGACTATGACCGAAACATAAATAAATACATAAATAAATAAATAAATAAATAAATAAATAAATAAATACTACACATGAAGTAATAATAACAATCTGTGTATCATTCATTCAACCAGGACTAAACCAGGACTAAACCAGGACTAAACCAGGAACCAGGACTAAACCAGGACTAAACCAGGACTAAACCAGGACTGAACCAGGACTAAACCAGGACTAAACCAGGACTAAACCAGGACCACACCAGGACTAAACCGGGACTAAACCAGGACTAAACCAGGACCAGGACACCAGGACTAAACCAGGACTAAACCAGGACTGAACCAGGTCTAAACCAGGACTGAACCAGGACTAAACCGGGACTAAACCGGGACTAAACCAGGACCGAAACCAGGACTAAACCAGGACTAAACCAGGACCACACCAGGACTAAACCAGGACTAAACCGGGACTAAACCAGGACTAAACCAGGTCTAAACCAGGACTGAACCAGGACTAAACCAGGACTAAACCAGGACTAAACTGGGACTAAACCAGGACTGAACCAGGACTAAACCGGGACTAAACCAGGACTAAACCGGGACTAAACCAGGACTAAACCAGGACTAAACCAGGACTAAACCAGGACTAAACCAGGACTAAACCAGGACTAAACCAGGACTGAACCAGGACTAAACCAGGACTGAACCAGGACTAAACCAGGACTACACCAGGACTAAACCAGGACTGAACCAGGACTAAACCAGGACTGAACCAGACTAAACCAGAACTGAACCAGAACTAAACCAGGACTAAACCAGAACTAAACCAGGACTAAACCAGGACTAAACCAGAACTAAACCAGGACTAAACCAGGACTGAACCAGGACTAAACCAGGACTGAACCAGGACTAAACCAGGACTAAACCAGGACTAAACCAGGACTGAACCAGGACTAAACCAGAATCTGAACCAGACTAAACCAGGACTAAACCAGGACTAAACCAGGACTAAACCAGGACTAAACCAGGACTAAACCAGGACTGAACCAGGACTAAACCAGGACTAAACCAGGACTAAACCAGGACTAAACCAGAACTGAACCAGAACTAAACCAGGACTAAACCAGGACTAAACCAGGACTGAACCAGGACTAAACCAGGACTCTGTGGATATGTTACAGTTTTGCCTCAATTACTCCACACTATGGAAATAAACTTGGTTATCACAGTAGAGACAGGTTCATGGTCAGATCTGTGGAGAGGCAAGCCTGCACGTGGTAAAGCTTTATGTTTTTGAGGTAATTTCGAGCTATAAAACACTTTTAATCAAACAAATGCAACGAAGACATGTTTAATGCCCCACTGTGGGACATTCCAGGTGAAGAAGAAAGACCCTCCACCTTATGTGCAGGTCTCGTCTTTACCTTGACGTAGGCCACGATCTTCAGGGAGATGGTCGCCAGGTACAGGGAGTTCATGGCAAAGTCCATCAGGTTCCACCAGTCGTGGATGTACTCAGTGAAACCTCCGTCCCACATCTCCTTTATCTCCGCCCAAATAAACCCTGCAAAAAAAAACAAAAGAGGTTGCGTAAATATTTCAGTAACGCGTTTTTCTTCCACTCAGGTTTCTCGGAATCTGCCTGGACAACAGCACATCTGAGCTTCTTTAGCAGTGAGTGTGTTTACATGCACATCAATAACCCGGTTATGATCGGGTTTTTTGAGTATCCCGGTTTCTTGATGGTGCATGTAAACGCAGTAACCCGGTTATGGCAGTGTCCTGGTTATTAGAAACCGTGTTACTGTAGCTGGTTTATTCCGATAGTAACCGGGATACTTGTGGCATGTAAACGCAGTATCCCGGTTACTGCAACATAAAGTTGAGTCGCATGCGTCCAAAAGACACTTTCCAGCCTTTCACCACAACAGTAGTGACATAAATAAATTGACCAACATAAATAATAGTGACCAAACGAGTGAAATGACTGTAAAATTAAAGAGCTGCACTAAACCTGCACTCGTACGACCTGCACTCGTACGACCTGCACTCGTGCACCTGCACTCGTGCGACCGCACTTGCTGCACTCGTACGACCTGCACTCGTGTGACGCTGAAAAGCTAAAACATGAACTATCTCCTGTACAACACACACACAGAACAGACTCACCATCATCAGCACCTCTTCTGTCACAGAAATAACACACATAATCCACAGAGTCGTGTCATTTAGTCCAAAAGAAACTGATCGCATCAGCGGCGCAAGGAGCGAGTTGTTTTTATCGCCGCTAACAGTTTATGCTAATTAGCCAAACGGTCTTAAAGGTTGTATAGAGGATATTTTAAGGGAAGAGAAATAATTTTTCAAATGTTGTGCATGTGTGACACCACCTTCCTCCTCCACAGCTCCTCAGTAGAAACATCTCCTCCCGCCTCTTTACTTTAGAAATCACATTTGTTTACAGCCAGTTCAGAATTACTGTTGAAGTTTCCTGTCTAGAAATAATTCCGACCGACGCGTCTTCAGTTTTTAGACCCTTTGTCTGCTTCAGTCGCGCCATCGCTGGAAGGAATCTCCAAGAATCACCTCAGTTTGTCTTCGCTCCTTTTCTCCTTCTCTTCTTCTTTCAGCGACCTCAAAAATGGACTTTCTTTGGCGGCGAACTGGTCGTGGATTCTCGTCCGACATCGCGACAAACTTTGTGCGAAATGCGACGAAGCTACAGTTTGAAAAAGCCTCTAAGAACCGCCCCATACACCACGAAATCCCCGCGCGACGACGAGTCAGTTACACTAGAAACGTAGGGAGTTTGATTGACGACCTAACAGCCAATAGAAAAAGAGGGAGCCTCGTTTTCTATTGGCTGATGTTTATCCGACCTCAACACGTCCACAGGTGATGGATTTTCATTCTTTTTTTTTTGGTCATCATAATTACAAAGCTGCTGCGTCTCTGTAATGGTATTTTAAACTATTGTTGACAATCTGAAACAAAAAAAAAAATCCTCCATACAACCTTTAAGTTTCGTTTCTGTAAAACGTAAACAAATGTGATCACAGCTGAATGATCTGATCAAACGGGCTGATGTGTCTATAGTGTTTATGGTTTATATGATGTAAAGTTGAGTTTATTTATGCAGAAGATTTTAATGAAGAATCTGTAGGTTTGATGTGTGCAGTGGATTGTGGGAGATCTCGTAGCTCCTTAGCTTCTTATGCTAAAGAAGCTAAGGAGCTACTTTTCCTGGTATTTTTCCTGGTTTATGAAATTGATTTAAGTTCATTTTTGCGCCTGCGCATTTGTAAGATTATGTCAAGAAACCGGGATACTCCATTTGATCATGTACACAGGGATATGAGTGTCCCGGTTTCTCAGTGCACATGTAAACACAGTAACACGAACACTGACAGAACCGGGATATGGCTAATAACCGGGATACTGATGTGCATATATACGCACTCAGTGACTTTTTGTGTCTTTCTCCTTGTGAACGGTCAGTGAGTGTGTTCTGGACGTGGACTTATGACTCTGTAGGATTTTCACACCAAACGTTCCCTCCTCTCCTTTTGTCTCACATTTTCGTTTCTGGAAGAGGAACATTTTTAGAACCAGAGAAAGAGGGAGAGCGTCTCTTTGTCTCGTTGTCTCTCCGAAAATAACATTCTGTTGCAGTGGCGGCTGGTGGTAACATTTTTGTTGGGGTTGCTTAGGCCAAAAGTATAAAAATATGTATTAAATGCAGGCCAGAAACATTTTGGTCACTACTGGCGGAACTATAACTATCAGAGCACAACACACAACCTGACACATTCCACACACCAAGTCCCAACAACGTCAGCAACACTAAAATAAGAAAACACAACAAGAAAACTCTGCAGAACAACCGGAGCAGCTCCAGCACCGATGAGCTCATGTATGCACTACTGAACTATTAACACTATAAACACTATAAACACTATAAACACTATAAACACTATTAACACAACATTATAAACACTATAACAATATAAACACTATAAACACTATTAACACTATAAACACTATTAACACAACATTATTAACACTATAACAATATAAACACTATTAACACTACTATAACACTATTAACACAACATTATTAAAACTATAAACAATATAAACACTATAAACACTATTAACACTATAAACACTATAAACACTATTAACACAACATTATTAACACTATAACAATATAAACACTATAAACACTATTAACACTATAAACACTATTAACACAACATTATTAACACTATAACAATATAAACACTATAAACACTATTAACACTATAAACACTATTAACACAACATTATAAACACTATAACAATATAAACACTATAAACACTATTAACACAACATTATTAACACTATAACAATATAAACACTATAAACACTATTAACACTATAACACTATAAACACTATAAACACTATTAACACTATAAACACTATTAACACAACATTATTAACACTATAACAATATAAACACTATAAACACTATAAACACTATTAACACAACATTATTAACACTATAACAATATAAACACTATAAACACTATTAACACAACATTATTAACACTATAACAATATAAACACTATAAACACTATTAACACTATAAACACTATTAACACAACATTATTAACACTATAACAATATAAACACTATAAACACTATTAACACTATAACACTATAAACTATAAACACTATTAACACAACATTATTAACACTATAACAATATAAACACTATAACACTATAAACACTATTAACACTATAACAATATAAACACTATTAACACTGTTAACACTATAACAATAAAAACACTATTAACACTATAACAATATAAACACTATTAACACTGTTAACACTATAACAATATAAACACTATTAACACTGTTAACACTATAACAATAAAAACACTATAAACACTATTAACACTATAACAATATAAACACTATTAACACTATTAACACTATAACAATAAAAACACTATTAACACTATTAATAAACACTATTAACACTATTAACACTATAACAATATAAACACTATTAACACAACATTATAAACACTATAACAATATAAACACTATTAACACTATAAACACTATAAACACTATAACACTATTAACACTATAACAATATAAACACTATTAACACTATAAAATATAAACACTATTAACACTATAAACACTATTAAAACTATAAACACTATTAACACTATTAAACACTATAACATATAAACACTATAAAACACTATTACATAAACAATAAACACTATAAACAATATAACACTATATAAACACTATTAACACTATTAACACTTAACACACTATAACAATATAAAACACTATTAACACAACATTATAAACACTATAACAATATAACACTATTAACATTATAACAATATAAAACACTATTACACAACATTATTAACACTATAAACACTATAACACAATATAAACACTATATTAACACTGTTAACACTATAACAATATAAACACTATAAACACTGTTAACACTATAACAATATAAACACTATAACACCATTTAACCCCAATTTACGGTCCAGTGTCAAATCGTCTGCATCAATGTGAACCCCTCCACAGAGAGTCTGTGTCGCTGGGACACCCTCCTCCAGAGAACATCGGGAGGCGTGGTCAGTCTGAGCGACCTGCAGGTCCACCAGGTCTGACCACGCCCACAGGAAGTAACAACAGCTGATATACGACACGTCACCACCAACACCGAGAACAGTTCTGAAGATGCAGCAGCAGAAACATGTCAACAAGATAAATCACACTTTACTGTATTGTCTTTAAAAAGAACCCAAGAAGTTAAAGTAGATAAGAAGACAAAATGAACATCATGGGCTTAACAAGATCCGGGAGCCAAGTACATGAGCTGGTTGTAAAAATTGTCTTAATCCAACTTCTCACTTACATCTCAAAGGTACACCAATCCATATTAGCACTAGGGCACCAGGTGGACTTAAAGGTTGTATAGAGGATTATTTTAAGGGAAGAGAAATACAGCGACAGTCCTTGTGCGCGTTCAGAATTACTGTTGAAGTTTCCTGTCTAGAAGTAATTCAGCGACCGACGCGTCAGTTTTTAGACCCTTCGTCTGCTTCGGTCGCGCCATCGCTGGACGAGATCTCCAAGAATCACCTCAGTTTGGCTTCGCTCCTTTTCCTCTTCTCTTCTTCTTTCAGCGACCTCAAAAACGGACTTTCTTTCGCGGCGAACCGGTCGTGGATTCTCGTCCGCCGTCGCGACAAACTTTGCGCGAAATGCGAGGAAGCGACAGTTCGAAAAAGCCTCTAAGAACCGCTGCGTAAACCACGTAATCCCCGCGCTCCGACGAGTCAGTTACACTAGGGAGTTTGATTGACAACCCTAACAGCCAATAGAAAATGAGGGAGCCTCGTTTTCTATTGGCTGATGTTTATCTGGCCTCAACACGTCCACAGTTGATAGATTTTCGTTCTTTTTTTTTTGGTCATCATAATTACAAAGCTGCTGCGTCTCTGTGATGGTATTTTAATCTTTCACTGACAGTTTGAACAAAAAAAAAAATCCTCCATACAACCTTTAAACCCTGATAGAGGCGACTGTCCCGGGTCGTATCGTGTCTCCTTTAACGACTCTCTTTTGTCCTTTCATTACCACCGACGGCTGCGTTTTTGTCTTTTAATTCCCTCACATTTAAATGATTAGAATCCCAGCGCGTCTCGACAGGTGCGGACGTGATTATGAATGGAGCGTTCTCCTCCTCGCAGTTTCTTTACACCGGGTTTAGTGCGGCGTTAATTACACTCCGAGTGTCAATGGACTAATGAGAGAGAGAATCTGACGAGGAGAAACGTTTCAATGAAGATTCAAGGATAAAAAATCAGAGTAAACGATCCAAATACAACTACTGCTCTTCAACGTAAACACACAACAGAGGGAGAGGTTTGTTTTTGTTGTTTCTGTTGTGTAATTGAGCAAGACACTTCACACACCTTGATGATGTTACTGTAAAAGTACAATTAAGTCAACCAATTTACAACTAATCATACATTTCTAAACCTGTAAACGTGTTCTGAAATAAACTAGATTCTTGTTTTATTTGAGCTCTTATTCAGATTTCTTTCAGGTGTCTTGTCTCAAAAGTTAAATTCTGTTAATAAAAAAATAAAAGAGAATCTCCTCCTAAAAGAACTGTACAAAGTAAACAACAATCTTTCATCAAAATCATTACAGAATATGTTCAAAATCCCAAAGAACCGATTTCAGCTCAGAGATATGGAAATGTTTATCACAAAGAAAATCAGAAAAAAAAAAAATATTAGGACATTCTGTGTTTCTGTTAAAGGTGTGAAGCTCTGAAATAATTCTGTGCAATTAATCGAATTGTGATCGTGATTTCGATTTGTGTATCAAACAATCTCCAAACTCTGCAAGCCCATTTCCGCCGGTAAATAAAAAATAAAAGCCTCACAGAAAGTGATAATTATGACTTTTAAACTCCTAATTATGACATTTAAACTTATAATTATGACTTTTAACCTCGTAATTATGACTTTAAAACTTATAATTATGACTTTTAAACTCATAATTATGACATTTAAACTTATAATTATGACTTTTAACCTCGTAATTATGACTTTTAAACTCATAATTATGACTTTTAAAACTTATAATTATGACTTTTAAAACTCATAATTATGACTTTTAAACTCATAATTATGACTTTTAAATCTCCTAATTATGACGTTTAAACTCTTTTTGTGAGGCTTTTTTTTTTTTTTTTACTGGCGGAAAAGGGCTTTCCTACCAAACTCATTTCATCGAGTTGAAACGATTAAAGCTTAATTAAGTTTATTAAGGATATAGTTCATATAAATAAGTGTAGATTTATTTTATTTTTTACATATAGAGATTGTAGAACAGCTGGATATAGAGTTTAGTTTGGACACATTTATGTTTTTCTATGCCATTTTTCATGTTCAAAGTTTATTTTATGAATTTTATGTTATCATAGCCGAAAGGTTATTTGAAAAGATTTGCGTAAATTATCAATCAAACAAAGTGTTTTTTTTGAATAAATGTATCGTGTAACTAAAAAATAATCGTTTGAATAATCGTGATTTCAATATTGAACAAAATAATCGTGATAATGTTTTTTTTTATTGTTTTTTTCTCTACTCTGGAACACTTGTACAGAAGATTTAAAACTGTGCACCGCTCTGTTCCACTTTATAAAGAAGTGTAAATGTTTAACTGTGGGCAGATTCATGAATTATGACGCTGAGTTTGTGCTGTTGTATTTGTCGTTCCGTTTCTCACTCGTTTGTTTGTTTCCTCTCGTTGTTTTTATGAATGAACGAGAGTCGAGCTGCTGCCATGAAAAAGGAATAAAGGGTAAAAGCAGAACGAGCTCGAGCCTCAGTCGACACTTTCTCAGTCTGTGGAATAAAATCAGACTTGACTCTAACCAGGAAGACGTTGGTTTAGTCCTGGTTTTAGTCTTGGTTTAGACCTGGTTTAGTCTTGGTTTAGACCTGGTTTAGTCCTGGTTTAGACCTGGTTTAGATCTAGGAATTAATACTGTTTTTGTCTTGGTTTTAGTCTTCATTTTAGTCCTGGTTTAGTCTTGGTTTAGACCTGGTTTTAAACCTGGTTCAGTCCTGGTTATAGTCCTAATTTTAGTCCTGGTTTTAGTCCTGGTTTAGTCCTGGTTTAGACCTGGATTAGACCTGGTTTAGTCCTGGTTTAGACCTGGTTTAGCCCTGATTTTAAATTGGTTTAGTCCTGGTTAAAACCTGTTGTTTTAGTCCAGGTTTAAACGTGGGTAAGACCTGGTTTAGTCCTCACTTTAGTCCTGGTTTAGTCCTGGTTCAGTCCTTGTTTTAGTTCTGGTTTAGACCTGGTTTAGTCCTGGTTTAGATCTAGTTTAATAATGGTTTTAGTCCTGGTTTAGTCCTGGTTTAGACCTGGTTTAGCCCTGGTTTTAAATTGGTTTAGACCTGGTTAAATCCTGTTGTTTTAGTCCAGGTTTAAACCTGGGTAAGACCTGGTTTAGTCCTCACTTTAGTCCTGGTTTTAGTTCTTGTTTAGTCGTGGTTTAATCCTGGTTTTTTCTGGTTTTAGTCCTGGATATGTCCTGCTTTAGACCTGGTTTAGACCTGGTTTTAAACCTGGTTTAGACCTAATTTAGTCCTGGTTTTAGTCCTGGTTTAGTCCTGGTTTAGTCCTGGTTTAGTGCTGGTTTAGTCCTTGTTTTAGTTCTAGTTTAGTCCTGGTTTTAGCCCTGGTTAAATCCTGTTTTAGTCCTAGTTTTTGTCCAGATTTTTTTCCTGGTTTAGTTTTCG
>NW_026571153.1:1502014-1532014 GCF_026225935.1 Boleophthalmus pectinirostris | reverse complement strand
TGTGTTTTTAGTGTTTTTTAATGTGTTTTAGTGCATGTTTTTTTTGTTTTTTGTTTTTTTTCTTTTTGTGTTTTTGTGTTTTGTGTTTTGGTGAGTTTTTGGTGAGTTTTTACCTTATTTTTTTTGTTTGTTTGTGATATATCTTTGCTGTGTTTTTTAGCGTGTTTTTAGTGTGTTTTTGTGTGTGTTTTTGTTGTGTTTTTAGTGTGTTTTTTGGAATGATTTTTTGGTGTGTTTTTTGTAAATTTTTACCTTGTGTTTTTGGCATATCTTTGCTGTGTTTTTGTGTTTTTGTTTTTTCGTGTGTTTTTAGTGTGTCTTTAGTGTGTTTTTAGTATGTTTTTTGGCATGTTTTTGGTGTGATTTTGGTGGGTCTTTGACATGTTTTTGGTCAGTTTTTACCTTGTGTTTTTGGCATATTGTTGGTGTTTTTTGTGTGTTTGTGGCATAACTTTGGTATGGTTTTGCCTTGTTTTTTTGCAGTGTTTTTAGTGTGTTTTGTTGTGTTTTTAGTGTTTTTTAATGTGTTTTAGTGAGTTTTTACCTTGTGTTTTGGTGTGTTTGTGGCATGTCTTTGCCGTGTTTTTGGCATGATTTTGGAGTGATTTTCGGTGTGTTTTTCGGCAGTTTTTACCTTGTGTTTTTGGCATTTCTTTTGGTGTGTTTTTGCCATGTTTCTTTGCTGTGTTTTGGTGTATTATAGTGTGTTTTTGGTGAGTTTTTACCTTATTTTTTTTGGTTTGATTGTGATATATCTTTGCTGTGTTTTTAGTGTGTTTTTAATGTGTTTTTAAGTGTGTTTTTGGTGTGTTTTTGTTGTGTTTTTAGTGTGTTTTTGGAATGATTTTTTGGTGTGTTTTTCGTAAATTTTTACCTGGTGTTTTTGGCATATCTTTGCTGTGTTTTTGTTGTGTTTTCGTTGTGTTTTTAATGTGTCTTTAGTGTGTTTTTAGTGTGTTTTTGGTGAGTTTTTACCTTGTGTTTTTGTGTGTTTGTGGCATAACTTTGGTATGGTTTTGCCTTGTTTTTTTTGCAGTGTTTTTAGTGTGTTTTTGTTGTGTTTTTAGTGTTTTTTAATGTGTTTTAGTGAGTTTTTAGTGAGTTTTTACCTTGTGTTTTTGGTGTGTTTGTGACATGTCTTTGCCGTGTTTTTGTTGCGTTTTTGGCATGATTTTGGAGTGACTTTTGGTGTGTTTTTGCGTGCAAGTTTTTACCTTGTTTTTTTGCCATTTCTTTGCTGTGTTTTTAGTGTCTTTTAGTGTATTTTTGTTGTGTTTTTATTGTGTTTTTTTTGTGTGTTTTTAGTGTGTTGCTGCAATGTTCTTAGTGTATTATTCTTTTAGTGTTTTTGGTGAGTTTTTTGTGTGTTTTTACTGTGTTCTTGGTGTATTTTTTTGCCGCTGCGGCGTGAACTCGTCGTGAGGTAAACACAGAGCGAACACCTCGTCTCTCTGAGCGTCTCAGATCGATAAAGCTCCGTTAGACGAGCCGTGGCCTTCTGCGTCTGAGCTCAATAAACCTAATCTGCTCCGTGACCTCGGACGTGCGCATCATCGACTGCTCCTGACCTCTGACCCCTGACCTCCGCGCCGCCGCTCAACGTTAGAACAGCGTTAAAACGTCTGCGACAGGTGAGAGGAAGAATCAGAAACTGTACTCGAGTAAAAGTAACTTCAAGAGAAACTGTCAGGACGAAACAGTTAAAGTAATTTGAAAGATAAAATATTAAACAAGTCATAAAATCTGTTTTTTTTCAAAGGACAGACACAAAAATGAGACAGAAATGTTAAATATTTAATCATTCTGTTATAATTGAGACGTTAAATCGCAAAATTGATCTAAAACGACTTAGTTTTTTGATTTCATTGCAGCCTTTTATCTTGTTGATCATGAACTTTTACAAATGAAACTGTCCGGATACGGTTTTAAAAGTGCAGCTACACACTTCATGAGCAGTAATTTGACAGAAAACAAAAGCCACGTTTACATGAGAGCTTTAATTCCGAATAAAAATGATTTAAGTCTGAATAAAAATGAATTCCGTTTTAAAAAGTCCATGTAAACACTTAAACTTAATTGTGACGTAAGTGTTCGGTTTATTCTGATTTTAAAGCTGAATGAATTTGGTTCCTGGATCATGTTTGTCGTTTCTTCTTGTTAAAATAATGCTGGTGGTTCGGTTCATGTTCGTTGTGTCGTCCTGGTCCTGGTCCTGGTCCTGGTCCTGGTCCAGTCGTGTCTCGGGACTTTGATCCACGTCTCTTTGGATTTGTGAGAGGGATGTGGGAGTGGGCTGAGGTAGAGCAGCCTCACACTCAGGTGACCAAACGTTTTTCCCCAGACATGTCTGTATTTTGCATGTCCTGGGCGTCCGTTTTTTTTTTTTTTTTTTTTTTTAAGTGATGCAAATGTCCGGGTTTTCATTTCTGGTCATTGGGGCATTAAACTGAGCGTCTCTCGTAGCGTCTGTGACTCTGAAGGAGCGAGACACAAACAGTCGGTCAGTCTGCAACTCACCGAAGAGCAAATGCACATTTAACAACGACTTGGACAAGAAATTCTCCGTTTTCCATCTCGGTCGGGACAAGTGTGAGTCCATGTGCACAGGTTGTGAGGTGAGAGTTCAGTGTCCCTCGTTTATCATGGGGGTTACGATCAAAAAATAACCCTCGATAAGTGAAATCCACAAAGTTGTCAACTTTATATTTTACAATTATTACCTCTGCCAAGGAGGTTATGTTTTTGCCGGCGTTTGTTTGTCTGTTTGTTTGTTTGTTTGTTTGTTTGTTTGTTTGTTTGTCTGTTTGTTTGTTTGTTTGTCTGTTTGTTTGTTTGTTTGTTTGTTTGTCTGTTAGCAACATAACTCAAAACGTTATGGACAAATTTTGATGAAATTTTCAGGATTTGTTGGAAATGTGAAAAGGAAGAACTGATTTCATTTTGGGGCTGATCCGGAAGAAATCCTGGATTCTGGATCACTTTGAAATTTTAGTTAACATTGTGGTAAATGGGGCCAAAAATTTTGTTTCTCAATATCTGGGTTAATTATTGACCAAACCCCATGAAATTTGACTCAGGGATGGACAATGGGATCCTCTTTCATATTCCAAAGGCTGATCTGGATCTGATCCAGAAGACTGATTTTATCGCAGTTTATATAAAAAATGGGGGCAGTCCTTGGCGGAGGTCTGCGCTCTCTGACTGCTTTTCTAGTTCTAATCTGTTTTAAGTCTGTAAAACCTCAACACAAACTTTACACACTTTTCTCAGACTTAAAACTTCTCGCTGTTGTCGTCCTTTTGTTATTTTCCTCCTTCTTTATGTAACGAACCCAAGATTAATTTATTCTGTCATGGAGTCCTACAGCGCAGAGTCCTGCATGGGGCCATTTTTGGAGACACGCACCTGCGCAGGACAGGACCGCACCTGCCCTCATCCACCCGCACCTGCCGTTAACCCGAGATTATATCAAACTTTTGCGCTGCCTACACCATGGACTGAACCAGGACTGAACCAGGACCAATTCCAGGACGGAAGAGGAGGATTAAACCAGGACTGAACCAGGACTAAACCAGGACTAAACCAGGACTGAAACTGAAACAGGACTCACTGTCAGGACGGGCTCGGAGGTGATGCAGGAGAAAGAACTGGCGTTTTCTCTCTTAAGTCCTGGTTTAGTCCTGGTTTAGTCCTGACCCACCCGTGTGTAAACAAACAAACAAACAAACAAAAAAAACATACAAAATTGACACACAAAAAAAAAAAAGAAAAAAAAGTATCCGCGAAACGGCAAGACCGCGAAAGGTGAACCGAGGGACGACTGTAGCCCCACACCGTCGGTAAAGTGTGGAAACATGGTCACTCTACTCAAACATGAATCGCTCCAAACAGAACTCCAGCGGGTCAGAGAGAAAAGTGTGATTTAGTGTGAGTTTTTACCAGGGAGAAGACGGGGAAGAGGAGCCCGATGATGAAGCACGTGACCAGTTTGACGGCCCAGTGTCTCCGCCTCCACCCGGGGAAACCGTCGTACCACAGCGTCGCCAAGAGCTGCTGACAGTTCGGCTGCGCCACGAACTACGAGAGAAAAACAAAAAAAAGAGACAAATGTGTGAGTAAAATGTTTGAGTAAATCTTTATTATGAGTCTGTCCAAAGCTCCAAACACAGTGGAGCACTTCCTGTGTCACCACATGATGACATCACAAGGTGGTTTGACAGAAGACGTCCAGATGTGTTTGTGATGAGGAAAGAGCAGCTGCCAGTTTGTAACATCTGATTTATAAAGTGTGAATGGAATTTGAAGGACAAAACTTTAAATAAAACAACAAAATGTGGTTTTAAACCAGGACTAAACCAGGTCTAAACCAGGTCTAAACCAGGTCTAAACCAGGACTAAACCAGGACTAAAACCAGGACTAAACCAGGTCTAAACCAGGTCTAAACCAGGACTAAACCAGGACTAAACCAGGACTAAAACCAGGTCTAAACCAGGACTAAACCAGGACTAAACCAGGTCTAAACCAGGACTAAACCAGGACTAAACCAGGTCTAAAACTAAACCAGGTCTAAACCAGGACTAAACCAGGACTAAACCAGGACTAAAGCAGGACTAAACCAGGACTTAAAAAGTCTAAACCAGGTCTAAACAAAGTCTAAACCAGGACTAAACCAGAACTAAACCAGACTAAACCAGACTAAACCAGGTCTAAACCAGGTCTAAATCAGGACTAAACCAGGACTAAACCACTAAACCAGGTCTAAACCAGGACTAAACCAGGTCTAAACCAGAACTAAACCAGGACTAAACCAGAACTAAACCAGGTCTTAACCAGGTCTAAATCAGGACTAAACCAGGACTAAACCAGAACTAAACCAGGACTAAACCAGGTCTAAATCAGGACTAAACCAGGACTAAACCAGGAACTAAACCAGGTCTAAACCAGGTCTAAATCAGGACTAAACCAGGACTAAACCAGACTAAACCAGGTCTAAACCAGGACTAAACCAGGACTAAACCAGGTCTAAACAAGGACTAAAGTAGGACTAAAGCAGGACTAAACCAGGACTAAACCAGGACTAAACCAGGACTAAACCAGGTCTAAACCAGGACTAAACCAGGTCTAAACCAGGACTAAACCAGGACTAAACCAGGACTAAACCAGGTCTAAACCAGGACTAAACCAGGACTAAACAGGACTAAAACCAGGACTAAACCAGGACTAAACCAGGACTAAACCAGGACTAAACCAGGACTAAACCAGGTCTAAACCAGGTCTAAACCAGGACTAAACCAAGTCTAAACCAGGTCTAACCAGGACTAAATCAGGTCTAAAGTGGAACTAATCCAGGTTTAAACCAGGTTCAAGCCCAGTTCTAAACTGGGACTAAACCAGGTCTAGATTAGGATTAAACTAGGACTAAATCGGGTCTAAACTGGGACTAAACCAGGTCTAAACAAAAAGCACAGATGTTCAGAAAAAGAAAAAGAAAGACATACTAAAATTCCATGACTTTTCCAAAACTTCCATTGAATTTACAAAATTCCATGACTTTTCAAGGCCTGGAAAATGACATTTTCAATTTCCATGACTTTTCCAGGATTTCCATGACCGTGGGAACCCTGAATATAATAATAATAATAATAATAATAATAATAATAAATAAGTGAATTTAATTGAAATTAGTTTTGATTAAAGCCAAATTAAAAAGACGAGTTTTGAGTTTATTTTTAGAAATATAAACACCTGCAGTCGACCTCAGATCCTCCGGTCGACGGTTCCACAGACGTGAGCCGTAAACCCTGACCGTGTCCCACAGAAGAGTCTGAGTCGAGTCTTTAAAATCACACTGGGTGAGTTAACGAGCTAAATCGGGTCTTTTCATTAAACTCGTCAGATTTCAGCGCCGCTTAAATCTGGCTTTAATATCTTTATACTATTTTCTCCCGCGCCTCTGGGAGAAAACGAACAGACTCGGCTTCCTTCATCTCCTCCATCAGCTCCTTTTTTTTTTTTTCTTCTTCTGCGTCATTATGTAAACATGTGTGTACATTCCAGCGCGGGGGGTTTGTGTGTGTGAGTAATGGAGCGTAAAAGCAGCGACCGGCGCACTGACTGACTGATGCCTCTAAGACGCCGCCGCGCTCTCGGGTGTGACCTGCCGCCGCCGCTGAGCTCAGGGCCAGAGGAAACTCAGAATAAAAAAAAAAAAAAAAAAAAAAAAAAACAGGACACGCCGGGTTTGGACGTTTGTGTGAAACTGTGAAAAAAAGAGTTTCATCTAAATACATAAGAGTCTGATGGATTTGAAGATACACTCATCTGGTTTAGACCTGAAATAGTCCTGGTTTAGTCAAAGTTTAGTCCTGGTTCGGTCCTGGTTTAGACCTGAAATAGATCTAATTTAGACCTGGTTTAGATCTAGTTTAGACTTATTATAGTTCTATTTTAGCCCTAGTTTAGTGTGGTTTAGTCCTGGTTTGGACTTGAAATAGTCCTGGTTTAGACCTGGTTTAGTCCTGGTTTAGTCCTCACTTAGACCTGGTTTGGTCCAGATCTTTACCTGGTTGAGTCCCTGGTTTAGTCCTAATTTAGATCTAATTTAGACCTAGTTTAATCCTGGTTTTGTCCTAGTTTTAACCTGGTTTGATTCTAATTTAGACCTGATTTAGACCTGAAATAGACCTGGTTTAAACCTGGTTTAGTCCAAATTAACACTTGGTTTAACACTGATTCAGTCCTGGTTTAATTCTGTTTTAGTCTAAATTTAGTCCCAGTTTAAACCTGAAAGAGTCCTGTTTTAGACCTGTCTTAGACCTGAAATAGTTCTATGTTAGTCCTAGTTTAGTCCTGGTTTAGTTCTGGTTTAGTCCTGGTTTAGATCAAATTGGTAAAAAATAGAGACACTAAGACATTTCTCGTTTAAATTTTGGTTTTTGGTTTTGTGTAAATCTGTGGGACAAACTGAGACTGTCTCAGGGAAACAGAGAAGTCTGGACCATAAACGTTCCAGCGCGGGGGGTTTATGTATGTGAGTAATGGGCCGTGAACACAGCGACTTCACGTTAGAGCACTTAGCATCACGTCTCACCCCGACTCGACTGCATTAGCTTTGGCATGGTGGCAGGGTTAGTGGGGTGGACTCGGTGGGGTTGGTGGACTCGGTTGTGGACTCGGTGGACTTGGTGGACTCGGTGGACTCAGTGGTGGAGCAGGAGCAGCGGAGGTGAAATTGAATTAGCTCGCCGTAGCGTAGTCTTTATCCGTCAGTGTATTTCTCGGCGGTCAGGGCTCATTGGTCAGATATTAGATTAGCCGCTAAGAAGCTAATGAAGAGAAGCGACCTGAGGTAAAGCCGACGACTCGGTGACACGACCCGAGACACGAGACACAAGGCGAGAGTTTGTTATGATGAAGATAAAGAAGAACTGACTGAATTATCTGAAGAAAATACAAATTACAGCTTTAAAGGGACAATAGTGTTTTATTTTCTGATCATCCAGGTCTAAACTAGGACTAAACCAGGTCTAAATTGGGACTAAACCAGGAGTACATTAAATCTAAACCAGGTCTAAACTAAGACAAAACCAAGTCTAAATTATGACCAAACGAGGTCGAAATCAGGTCCAATCCAGGCCTAAACCAGGACTAAATTAGGACTAAACTAGGTCTAAACTAGGACTAAATCAGGTTCAAACCAGGTCTAAACCAAGACTACACCAGGACCAAACTAGGTTTAAAGTAGGACTAAACCAAGGACTTGTGTTTTTGAGTGTTTGTTATTGTTAATGATGCCTTAAACCTCACAAGAATCCATTTTGTTTCAAATACGACCTTTACATTTTCATGTTAGTTCCTAAATTCATGAAGTGTTACAGTGAAGTCCAAATATCCAAAACCTCGTCACTAATTACAGCAGAGATATAGAAAGATTATTAAATTTTGATGTAAATTTAGTCGCATAAACAGACTTTTGAACCTGTCAACCAGCCATGTAAGGAAGAGTTACACCGTTTCACCTGCATTTTGATTCTGTGTTGTTGTCTTTTTTTTTTTTTTTTTTTTTAAATTGAAGGCACCGTTCATGGTTGGTGTTTCTGAAAACTACAGAAGGTTTTCAGACAACATGAAATCCCAGACTATTTCAAACCTACAAACATTTTAAGACAGAAACTGGTCCAACCAAAGAACAAAACACCGAGACACAAACAAAGTAATGTGGTCTCCTCCTTTCAGTGTAGTGAAGACTGCAGCGACACTGGAGAAACAAAACAGACACTTCACAAGAAGATGAACCAACACAGACAAGAGAGCAACACAGGACCTCAGTCTGCTGTACATCTCCACCTAAAAAGCCTCAGATTGCTCCTTTGGGGACAGTGAGGTACAGATCTGAGCCAGAGATAATAAATGGTTTGAGAGGGGAGTTAAAGTGACTATTTTTGTTAGGAAACAGAATCCATCTTTGAACAGAAACGGAGGACTCGGACTCCATCTGTCTCCTGTTTACAACTCCATCCTCAAACCTAAAACAAACAAAGAAAACAATAATGAGAGCCTCAGGTCGGGCCCAGAGGTGTGAAAGCTCCTCTTAAGGCTCTGAATGATTCTGCTAATATGACCCACACTCGGTTTCAATAATCCTAACTAACTTACAGAAACTGAACAAGTGTGTGTGTGTTAGTTTCAGAGCAGTTAAAATAAGAAACTAAATTGAATGTTGCTTGAATAAAGAAAAACACACTTATCCACTTATTGGTGTCAAGCTGAATTGACTGAAATAAAGTCAAATGTTTTTAATTTAAGTCATTTTAACTCATTTCGATATTGTTTATTTTCCAGTGTTGCTTTGTCTAGAACGCGTTACATCTCCATAGAAAAGTGACACAGTGATGTACACTTTTTACATTGTTTATGTGTAGAATCCCTCAGTCACTCAGGTAAAATCCACAGCAAAAGAAGAAATTCAATTTGTCATCTAGACAAATGTTTAAGTTGAAAACGTTCCTCAGCTCATCCAAGCTGCTTCTTCAGTTCTGCTTCTTCAGATGCTGGTGGACACTTCCTTATATCTGCCTGAAGGGGGTGCTAACTACGCTCAAACTACTCTGGAACTAACACACACTTGCTTACAGTTTGTGTTTGTAGCTCGATCTGTGGAGTGTGGAGTCGTATCAGCAAAATCACTCAGGCCCCTGGAGCTTTCACACCCCTGGATCTGAGATACTCACTATTATTTGCTTTGTTTTAAGTTGTTTTGTCATTTGGGTGGAGCAGGTTCTGTCTTAAAATGTTTGTAGGTTTAAAATAGACTGTGATTTAGAACAGAAATTGGTTCATCCAAAGGACAAAACCCCGAGCCACAAACAAAGCAATGTGGTCTACTCCATTCAGTGTAGTGAAACAAAACAAACACTTCACAAGAAGATGAACCAACACAGATGAGAGAGCAACACAGGACCTCAGTCTGCTGTACATCTCCACCTAAAAAGCCTCAGATTGCTCCTTTGGGGACAGTGAGGTACAGATCTGAGCCAGAGATAATAAATGGTTTGAGAGGGGAGTTAAAGTGACTATTTTTGTTAGGAAACAGAATCCATCTTTGAACAGAAACGGAGGACTCGGACTCCATCTGTCTCCTGTTTACAACTCCATCCTCAAACCTAAAACATAACAAAGAAAATAATAGTGAGTATCTCAGGTCCACGAGTGTGAAAGCTCCGTCAGGGACCTGAGTGATTCTGCTGATACGACTCCACACTCAGCGCAATTTAAATAAGCCGAGCTACAAACACAAACTGTAAACAAGTGTGTGTGTTAGTTCCAGAGTAGTTTGAGTGTAGTTAGCGCCCCCTTCAGCAGATATAAGGAAGAGCTGCCAAACGTATTCGACCAAAACAAACTGAATTTCTCCTTTTGTCGTGGATTCTACCAGGACGACTGAGGGATTCTACACAAATTTCTGGTTTCAGATGACGTCACGGTGGCGTCACAAAAAGCAGATGGGGTCAGGAAGTAAAGACAGACTCACAGAACCTCGTTTACCTCCACTGACTCTGCGACAAAATGCCTCAGTTCTGTTCAGTCTGTGGTCGCTGCAGCCGCTCGAATCGGGAGAAAGACAAACTTTTTTTTTTTTTTCGTGAACTGAAAGTGAAAGTGTCACAAGGGAGAAAAAAGACAACAAAAGTGAATCGACAATCTCCTGCTAAAAACAGGAGGCGAGGAAACGTACGATGCTCAAGTTTGCAGCGACCGCTTTGTAACAGGTCAAAACCAGGACTAAACCAGGTCAAAACCAGATCCAAACCAGGTCTAAATTAGGACTAAAACAGGTCTACATTAGGAGTAAACCAGGTCTAAACTAGAACTAAAACAGGTCTACATTAGGACTAAACCAGGTCTAAACTAGAACTAAACCAGGTCTAGATTAGGACTAAACCAGGTCTAAACTAGGCCTAAACCAGGTCTAAATTCGGACTAAACCAGGTCTAAATTAGAACTAAACCAGGTCTAGATTTGGACTAAACCAGGTCTAAACTAGAACTAAACCAGGTCTAAAATAGGACTAAACCAGGTCTAAATAAGGACTAAGACAGGTCTAAATTAGGACTAAACCAGGTCTAGATTAGGATTTATCAGGTCTAAACTAGATCCAAACCAGGTCAAAACTAGGACTAAAGTGGCATTAATCCAGGACTAAACCAGAACTAAACCAGGTCTAAACTAGGGCCAAACCAGGTCTAAATAAGGACTAAAATGGGACTAATCCAGGTCAAAACTCAGTTATATTTTCATCAACCACCAAAAAACCAGGATGTCCCAGTTTTTTTATTTTTTTTTTTTTAGAATTTCTCTTCCCCTTAACTCTACGTCTCCTTTATTCTCGTGAAGTCTAAACGTCGGTCTTCCCGTTTATCTTCAATTAAAACCCTGAAAAGTGGCAGGACTTTTCATTCATAAATATTCTCCACGTCGCCGCGTCTCGTTTCTGTTTAAAGTTAGATTTTAGATTTTAGCTCCGGTGACCTCCCCAACATGGCCGCCCACTCTCCCCTCGCCGCGCTCCTCTTCCTCAGACCTTACATAACTCTATGATTCAACCTGTCCCACTTTACCCCCCCCCCCTCCATCCCTCTCTCCTCTCCTCCCCTCCCTCGCTCCCTCCCTCCCTCCGACCTGCGCCGCCTTCGCCGTCGACGTTCCCACAGGATTTCTCCGCTTTATTTCGCCGATTTCTCCGCTTTCCCATTGGCTCAGGCGCTTTTCTGCTGACGGCGAACGAGAACGAGGGAGAGAAGGAGAGAAAGAGGAGAGGGTGAGGTAGAGGGGGATGAAAACGGAGAGAATGAAAAACAGCGTGGTGTAATTTACGGTAGACGGGTGCAGCCTTATTAGCATTTGGCTGCCATGGCAACAGGACACAGAGAGAAAGAGAGAAAGAGAGAGAAAGAAGGAAGGAGGGAGGGAGAAAGAGGGAATTATTAGGAAACTGAATGGGAAAAAAGGGAAGGAGTTTGGTCCGTACGTTCCCGGTGAGGTTTCATGTCGGCGTTTTTATCTGAGGTTTGGACGTTCGTATTTTCCGCGACTAAACCAACAGGTTTTTAAAACGACGGGTCAGAAAAGAATTGAAAATCAGACACGAATCGATCCTGAAACGAGGATCAAAACTGGATTCGTCTAAATTAGGTCTAAACTAGGACTAAACCAGGTCAAAATCTGGACCAAACCAGGTCTAAGTGAGGACTAAACCAGGTCTAAATTAGGACAAAATTAGGACTAAACCAGGTCTAAACCACATCTAAACTAGGTCTAAGTGAGGACTAAACCAAGTCAAAACTAGTACTAAAACAGGTCCAATCCAGGTCTAAACTAGGTCTAAATCAGGTCTAAATTAGGACGAAACCAGAACTAAATCGGGACTAAACCAGGTCTAAATTAGGACAAAAGTAGGTCTAAATTAGGTCTAAACCAGGTCTAAATCGGGACTAAACCAGGTCTAAGTGACGACTAAACCAAGTCAAAACTAGGACTAAAACAGGTCTAAACCAGGTCTGAACTAGGACAAAACCAGGTCAAAACTAGAACTAAACCCGGTCTAAATTAGGTCCAAACAAGATCATAACTATGACTAAACCAGGAGTAAACCAGGACTAAACTATGTCTAAACAATGAATACTTACTAAATGTAAAAAGTTTAGAGTTTAAACGTGAGAATACACAGAGTTTAAGAGAAAGAGAGAGAAAGAGGGAATTATTAGGAAACTGAATGGGAAAAAAGGGAAGGAGTTTGGTCCGTATGTTCCCGGTGAGGTTTCATGTCGGTGTTTTCATCGGCGGTTTGGACGTTTGACTCTTTCACGACTCAAACAACAGGTTTTTAAAACGAAGATTTGCAAAAATATAGAAAATGAAGCTTTCCTGGAAAAAGCAGGACTAAACTCAATCTAAATTAGGACTAAACCAGGTCTAAATCGGGAATAAACCAGGTCTAAATTAGGACAAAAGTAGGTCTAAATTAGGTCTAAACTAGGACTAAACCAGGACTAAATGAGGACAAAACTAGGTCTAAACCACATTTAAACTAAGTCTAAACCAGGTCAAAATCTAGACCAAACCAGGTCTAAACTAGGTCTAAATCAGGACTAAACTAGGAGCAAACCAGGTCTCAATTAAGACAAAACCAGTATTAAACTAGGACTAAACAAAGTCTAAATTAGACCTAAACCCGGTCTAAATTAGGTCCACACAAGATCATAACTAGGACTAAACCAGGTCTAAACCAAGTCTAAACCAGGACTAAACTATGTCTAAACAATGAATACATAATAAATGTAAAAAGTTTAGAGTTTAAACGTGTGAATACGTAGAGTTTAAATAGAGTTTAAACGTGAGAATACACAGAGTAAACGTTACACAGAGTTTAGAGTTTAAACGTGAGAATACACAGAGTTTAGAGTTTAAACGTGAGAATACACAGAGTTTAGAGTTTAAACGTGAGAATACGCAGAGTTTAAACGTGAGAATACACAGAGTTTAGAGTTTAAACGTGAGAATACGCAGAGTTTAAACGTGAGAATACACAGAGTTTAGAGTTTAAACGTGAGAATACGCAGAGTTTAAACGTGAGAATACACAGAGTTTAGAGTTTAAACGTGAGAATACACAGAGTTTAGAGTTTAAACGTGAGAATACGCAGAGTTAAACGTGAGAATACACAGAGTTTAGAGTTTAAACGTGAGAATACAGAGTTTAGAGTTTAAACGTGAGAATACACAGAGTTTAGAGTTTAAACGTGAGAATACGCAGAGTTTAAACGTGAGAATACACAGAGTTTAGAGTTTAAACGTGAGAATACGTAGAGTTTAAACGTGAGAATACACAGAGTTTAGAGTCACAGGAGCAGATTTGCCGACGGTTCGTGCTGCTGATGCTCCTGGTGTAAATTCCGTTAAAGTTAGTCTTAAATTAAACGTTTTTTTTTTTTTTTTGTTTTTTTGTCCTGGTTCAGACTTGTCCCTCCTCTTTTTCCTCTTCTTCTTCTTCCTTTTCTTTTGGTCCATTAAAAGTCACTTGTTGTTTCGTCTTATCTCTTGGGTCCTGACGGGAGCCGCTGATTCATGAACCTTCTGTTTTTAAGATAAAGTCTTTAAAAGTCCCAAGTCAAAGGTCAAGAAGTTTAAACTCCTGGAACCTGGAAGAATCGATGTTCCTCGTTTCACTCGACTTCGATTCTAAAGAACAGACTCGATACTCGATACTCGATACTCGATACGATTCTGATCCCACAGTGAAAATAAAAAAGACACTCGTTCTTTAGACAACAGAAGAAATTAAATGGTAGACAAAAACAATTTAAATATTTTACTACTACTAATACTACTACTACTACTGAATATTCTACTACTACTACTACTTATATCTGTGTAATCTTTCAGAGTATCGATACTTTGCACTGGGGGTGTTCTACGTGTGTCTCTGTGGCAGAATGTTCAGCAGTTGCCACGGTGACGCAAAGCACACGTTAACAAACACAACCTGATTTAAATTTTAAAATCGTCTGAAAACTAAAAAAAAATATAAAATAAATAAATAAAAAAGCAATTTAAATATTTTACTACAACTGAATATTCTACTACAACTACTACTACTACTACAACTACTACTACTACTACTACTACTACTACTACTACTACTACTACTACTACAACTACAGTTACTACAACTACTACTAATACTACTACAACTACTACTGTACTACAACTACTACTAACCTACTACTACTATACTACAACTACTACTATTACTATTACAACTACAGTTACTACAACTACTACAACTACTGCTACTACTACAAATACTACAACAACTACAACTACTAGAACTTCTACTACAACTACTACAGTTACTACAACTACAACTACTACAACTAGTACTACAACTACAGTTATAACAACTACAACTACAACTACTGCTACTACTACAACTACTACAACAACTACTATTGTTACTACAACTACTACACCACCTACTACAACTACAACTACTACTACTACTACTACAACTACTACTGTTACTACAACTACTACTATTACTACTACAACTACAGTTACTACAACTACAACTACTGCTACTACTAACAATACTACAACAACTACAGTTACTACAACTACTACAACTACTACTAAAGTTACTACAACTACTACAACTACTACTACAACTACTACAGTTACAACAACTACTACTACAACTACTACAGTTACTACAACTACTACTACAACTACTACAGTTACTACAACTAGTACTACTACTACAGTTACTACAGCTACAACTACTACAACTACTACTACTACTACAACTACTACAACTACTACTGCTACTGCTACAACTACAAATGAATATTCTACTACAACTACCACAAATTAATATTTAACTACTACTACAACTGAATATTCTACTGCTACTACTGAATATTTTACTACTACTACTGCATATTTTACTACTACTACTACTGCTACTACTGAATATTCTACTTCTATTATGATAAACACTACTACTACTACTACTACTACAACTACTATTACAACTACTACTGCAACTACAACTATTACAACTACTTTTACTTGAAGTTCGATCACTGTAGACCTCGGGAGTTTAACCCTCGACCTCGTGACCCGTGTGAGTGTGTGAGTGTGTGAGTGTGTGAGTGTGTGAGTGTGTGAGTGTGTGAGTGTGTGTGTGAGTGTGTGAGTGTGTGAGTGTGTGTGAGTGTGTGAGTGTGTGTGTGTGTGAGTGTGTGAGTGTGTGAGTGTGTGAGTGTGTGAGTGTGGGGTTAACCACTCTGCCGCCGTCTCTGTGTTTGTGCGTCTGGACCGAACGTCGCTGTGAAGAATGAATCAGAGCGAGAGGCTAAAAGGCTCCAGGCGCCAGACGAGGCACATTCAGAGTAACACACACACACACACACACACACACACACACACACACACACACACACACACACACACACACACAACACACACCACACACACACACACACACACACACACACACACACACACACACACACACACACACACACACACACACACACACACACACACACACACACACACACACACACACACACACACACACACACACACACACACACACACACACACACACAAACACACAACACACACACACACACACACAACACACACACACACACCACACACACACACAACACACACACACACACACACACACACACACACACACACACACACACACACACACACACACACACACACACACACACACACACACACACACACACACACACACACACACACACACACACACACACACACACACACACACACACACACACACACACACACACACACACACACACACACACACACACACAAACACACACACACACACACAACACACACACACACACACACACACACACACACACACACAACACACACACACACACACACACAAACACAAACGAACAAACACAAAGCTGTGACAGTCAAACGTGTGGCTCCGTCCACTGAACTAAACCGCACACAAACGACGAGAACGTTTGGAGAAAAAAAACAGAGCCGAGTGTAACGTCCAAACTTTTGTGAAGCCACAAACTGAAGCTTTACACATCTTGTTTAGTGTGTCCACACTAAACCCTAACCCTAAAAGTCCCTTTTTACCAGAGACAGTCCCAGTTTTGATCCTTTGTCCTCTGTCCCAGCAGATTTATACAAAACCACTGATTTGTCCCATAGTTTTATACAAGAAATGTCCCAGTGTCTCTATTTTTGACCTGTTTGATCCTGCCAACAGTAAAGAGACATAAACTGACATTTGTTTCCGTGACCAAAATACAAAAAGAAAATTCACAGTTCCAGAACTGTATTTGTTATTGACAAATACAGATTGAAAGAAGAAGAAAACACCTTTATTTTGTTGAAATAATGTAAAAAAAATTGGGTTTATTATGTGTAAATTGTGCCGAACTTTTGGGTATAATACTCCCTACAGTGTGATGTCATCAGTATGTTTTAGAACTCTACACTTTCTGTAATTTTCAACATTTTTTATTTTATTTTTTTCAAATTTTCTTCTAACTACAACAAAAAAAAACAACAACACAATAATAAATCAAAAGCACTTCTGGTGAATCGTTCATCAAATGCTGTTTTTCCATAGAAATGTTATTGCTTCGTCTGGAATGTTCCACAGTATGGCATTAAAACCTTTGTATCTTCACAGAGACCAAGTTCCAGGTCAGATCTGTGGAGCGGCGACCCCACTCACAGTCAGAAAGTCTGTTTTTCTAGGAATTTTTGAGCTCTAAAACCTGCTCCTGTAACTGAATAAATGTAAAGTCGAGCTGTTTAAAGTCACACTGTGGAACATTCCAGGCAGAGCAACGACGTATCCATAGAAACAAGCAGGCGACAGATCCCCAACCGAAAAATTACACAGTACAACTTTAAGCTTTTCTCTAACAATCATTTCATTTTTAGTATTTTTTTTCTTTTAAATCTTCACAAAAATCCCTCAACAAACACACGTTCTTACAGTGAGCCGGCTCGCCTCTCCACAAACCTCACCCGTAACGTGACACTGCGGAAAATTTTGGGCAAAGCAGTAACATCTCCATGGAAACAAGCAGACCGTATCGTTTTCTATTGTTTTTTTGTGTTTTTTTTTTTTCCACTTCAATCCTGCGGCGCACACTTTAAAAACATCTCCGTCTGTTTTGACTTCGCCGTCGTTCATCACAAACGTTTCTCCGTCTGGAATAATGTGTTTACTTCTCCGTCTCCGATCCCTCGCTTTACAAAAGGAAGGAGCTCGAGTGTTGACGCCTTTTTCCGAAAAAAGAAAAAAAGAAAGACAATAAAAGAAAACCGGGAGGTAATTTGGGCTCGTTAAAAGGAGAAGACGACGACGGGAAGTGCGTGCGGGCGGAGTGGTGCTCGCCGCAGACAGATGTTTGATGATACGTTAATGACAAAAACAAACTCTGAAGGAGCTTGAAAACGCCGACGATTTGAATCTTAAAGGCCTGATATTTATATTATGCAAATCCGACTTGTGGAGCTCGTTCGGAAACGTTCTGAGTCTCACTTCAGAACGGAGCGCGGGTTTGTAGCGGCGTTTATCAAATCGTAAAAGAGGATTTATTTTTATCTTTTTGACTGAAAACTGCAGCTGGAGTTTCAGACGACGTCACCGAATAAAGAGAGTGAAAGAGGAAGAGGAGGAGGAAGAGGAGGAAGAGCGACGTCTGGAGGTAAAACTAAGGAAGAGTGTGATTGGTCCAACTCGGAATTTACACCTGGAGCGTCAGCGGCACGAAACGTCCACAGAGCAGCACACGAGGGTATTTTTAAACACTTTAATTTACACCAAAGGCAACAGATCTGCTCCTGTGACTCCAGCGTCTGTGTATTCTCACGTTTAAACTCTAAACTCTGTGTATTCTCACGTTTAAACTCTAAACTCTGTGTATTCTCACGTTTAAACTCTAAAACTCACGTTTAAACTCTAAACTCTGTGTATTCTCACATTTAAACTCTAAAATTCTCTAAACTCTAAACTCTGCGTATTCTCATGTTTAAACTCTAAACTCTGTGTATTCTCACGTTTAAAGTCTAAACTCTGTGTATTTTCACGTTAAACTCTAAACTCTGTGTATTCTCGTGTTTAAACTCTAAACTATGTGTATTCTCATGTTTAAACTCTAAACTCTGCGTATTTTCACGTTTAAACTCTGCGTATTCTCACGTTTAAACTCTAAACTCTGCGTATTTTCACGTTTGAACTCTCTAAACTCTGCATATTCTCACGTTTAAACTCTGCGTATTCTCACGTTTAAACTCTAAACTCTGTGTATTGTCACGTTTAAACTCTAAACACGAGTAGAATCTGATGAGATTTTAAGTCTGTGACGTGTGCAGACTGCAGATGTTTCCCGTCTCCAGTCGCTCCTCAGTGACTCTGAAGTGTCTAAGCTCAGACTCTGCACTTCTCGTTGTGTGGATGGAAACAGACGCACGTGAGGAACCAAACTCTCAGAACCTTTTTACTTTTGAACAACACAAAACACTGGCCTCTCAGCTCGGACGTTTGTGGACTGGGCTCATTATTTGCTGAGGACAGATTCTGTGGATAATGTGGAGGAGATGCTCCAGTTTAACTTTATTCCTCACTTCTCGTAAACTTGTAAAATCTTCTCATTATTTTTGTTATTTCCTGACTTTGTATTTTGCGTCTCTGTGTCCGTCACTCTGTCTGACGCTCATTTCTGATGTTTGTTGGTCACGATCTGACAGAGCCACTCAAGCTGTTTTCCGGGTCAGAACGGTGCAGGTGTCGGTTCCTGCACCAGTTCCTCTGAGAACCAAAGTTCTCACCGGTGAACGAGCCGAGTTCAAACTATTTACGTGAACCCAAGACATCGACAGAGGGATTTACCACCAAATAAAAACAAGACCACACGAAAACGGACGTCACAGGAGGAAAATAACAATCATGGATCACATCATCAACACCAGCGAGCGTTTGTATTTATACAAGTCATTATTTATCTGCTACAACATGGATCTGCTGTGGAGAAGACGACAGCGACGCCCAATACAAACATGTAAACTTATCAAGAGAAGACGGAAACATGTAAGACCAACGGGACGAAGAGTTTCTGTAGACTTACAACTTTTAATTTCATTCGTGATAGTTTCAGTTGCTCTTTCTTTGTTTGTTTATTTTCCCGCGTGTGACCAGGATGAACCTGCTGGCGTCGTCTAAGGTCTGCGTTCAGACTGCACCTGAAGTGACCCAAATCCGATTTTTTGGCCCCTATGTTCCTGTATCTGATCTTTTAATGAGAGTCTGAACCACACAGATCCGATTTTTTCAAATGTGACCCAGGACACTTGGATCTGTGCTCCTGAAACTGATACATATCTGATCTTTAACATGTGACTTCAGTGTGAACGGCCAAAGTGCATTCATCCACCTACACGTTATCAACAAGACACAAACGTCACTATTCTCCATCCACACGTTCCTTTCAACGTTCTGTCCCACAAAACACCACGACCAAAAACCTCGTCCTTCTCCTTCTCAATCTCCTCCTTAAAACAAGTAAGTTGTTCATGTTCTGGCTCCGGTACGAGAGGAACTTTAAAATCTCCAGGTGCTCGATGCTGCGTCCATGTTTGGACAACTTCTGTAAACACAGAGACGCTCGCTGCGGTTGACGTCGTCGTGTCTCCAGTGTCACATGTGGGACACTTTTGGGCCGTTTAATGTTCACACTGGAGTCACATACAAGTCACATTTAACTGGAAATGTGAACGATGTCGAAAAAACAACGGATTTCACACAAAAAATCGGAACTGAGTGTCTGAACGTAGCCTATGTCATCAAAAACAAGTTTTACTGTTTACGCTCTGATTTCCGGCGTGAACACGTGAGTCGGTTCAAGATGAGGCGCGGGAACTGACACCGGCACGATTCTCTGTCGGCCCGAAAACACCTTCGGAGTCACACAGACGCACGAGGAGCACAGCGGCTTCAAAATCACACACAGTGACACAAGGTCGGGTCACGCCTCCTCGAACTCAGGGAGAAGAAACTGTTGCCAAAATCAGACAAACCTGTGTGCGACGGTTTTTACAGAGCTTCAGACAGAGCAGTGCCTCAGGTGAGCATCACACTCCCAGGAAACTTTGAGGACATGAGCTGCAAAGTCTCCACCTCATCCTCTTTTCTTTCCTCTCTCTAAGATCTCATTATACACCAATGTTCTGCTTTGATTATTTTCGTGTTTATTTATTATGAAACTCGGGGAGAAAAAGACGAGTCTAAAAACAACAGTTACTCGTTTTGTTTTATTTTTGACAGAAATGAATCACTCCATTTCCTCGTTTCCGTTTTAACGACGGTGTTTGGACGCCGCTCTCCCTCCCCCCTCCCCCCTCGTCCCGCTGCAGTGAGGGTGATTCAGCACGTTTTTACCCCCCTCCTCTTCCTCCTCCTCTTCCTCTTCCTCGTCTTCCTCGTCTTCCCCGTTTCGCCCCAATTTTTCATTCTCTCTAAAGATGATGATGAGTTTTCTTTTCCGGGCCTGTAATCGCTATTTAGCCTTGTGCTTTGTCTGGAATGTTCCACAGTAAGGCTTTAAAACCTTTCTATCGTCATGGAGACCAAACTAGACCAAGTCAGAGGTCAGATCTGCGGAGAGGCGACCCCGTTCACAGTCACAATGTCTGTTTTTGTCTGTGTTTTTTAACTCTAAAACTTGCTCCTGTAATTGAATAAACGTAACGTAGAACTGTTTAAAGTCACACTGTGGAACATTCCAAACAGAGACATGACGTATCCATAGAAACAAGAAGGTGACAGACGCCCAATCAAAAATTATTATCTGACAGATACAGACTGAAAGAAGAAAAAAAACACCTTTATTTTGTTGAAATAATGTAAAAAATAAAAATAAAAATGGGTTTCTTATGTGTAAATTCTGCTGAACTTTTGGGTATAATACTCCCTACAGTGTGATGTCATCAGTGTGTTCTAGAACTCTGCACTTCAACTTTTCTTCACAAATTGTTTAACTACAAAATATATAAAAATACAACTAGTCCAACAGTCAAGTCTAATGCAGTGGTTGTGCAGCTGCTGAGGAGCTGCTCAAACTCCCATTTCCGTTTTTTTGTTTTTTTTGTTTATTTTTTTAAATTTACTTTAGTCCAGCGACACACAGGAGCAGTTTGACTTCAGGTCAGTCCTGCCCACACCAGTCTGGTCGTGTGACTCGGAGTGGACAGGCTCTAGTCCAGAGGTGTCAGACTCATTTTGTTCCGGGGGTCGTGTCCAACCGACTTTATAAACCCAGAAAATAACAATAAGTTCAAATATTTGTGCAGAGAAACGCAAATCTATTACAGAAATCTTTTTTAATTGATGAACTCTTTGTTTTACAAAATATTATAATATTATGAACAACCTGAAACTTTAAGAAAAATACAATTTCAACACAAAGTTTGAACATGAACTTGTATGTAAATAGGAATAAGTCCATTTTTGTTGTAAAATCCTGCACTCGGCTCCACTTTTCTCATGTTGGACATTTTTCTGATGAGGGTGTCACGGTCAACAGTCAAAACGATCGTCCTTTAAAGGTTGTATAGAGGATTTTCCAAGGAATGAGAAATCCAGCGACTGTTTGTCGTTTTTCAAATGTGGCGCATGCGTGAAACCACCTCCCCTCCCCTACAGCTCCTACGTAGAAACGCCTCCTCCCTCCTCCTCCTTACGCCAGAAACAGGTTTGTTTCTAGAAAACAAGTCCTCATCACTGCACATGACTTGTAAACAACTAACTACAGTGTTGGTTAGGCAAGACGGAGAAGTGAGGAGCGGGGGGAGGGGGTGCGCGGACATTTCGTGCGCGGAAAAGAAGATCGGAGCGGTGCAGAGAGCGGTGCGCAGAGATTCCGTGTGAATGAACTAGCTACAACACGCAGCAGCAAGTGGACTCTTTCTTTGCATTGAAAATTACATTTTCAGACATAGGATATCGCTATCGTGTCCTGAAAAACGTTTGTCTAGGTCTTGGAAATAAAGTACATTTTCATAATAAGCAGAAGTTTCGTTTCCTGTCCAGGAGTAATTTGTGGACCAGTGCGTCAGTCTTTAGACCCTGCGTCTGCTTCAGTCGCGCCATCGCTGGAATGAATCTACAAGAATCACCTTAGTTTGGCTTCGCTGCTTTTCCCCTTGTCTTCTTCTTTCAGCGACCTCAAAAACGGACTTTCTTTTGCGGCGAACTGCTCCTGGATTCTTGTCGCCATCGCAACAAACTTTGTGCGAACTGCGAGGAAGATATAGGTAAAAAAAAGCCGCTAAGAACTGTTGCGTTGGTGGAGTAAACAGCGTCTGTGCGTCTTGCGTCTGTGGACTGTGTGACAGTCGTACGTAAACCACGTAACGGCGGCGCAGGCAAGTCAGTTACACTAGAAACGTAGGGAGTTTGATTGACAGCCTGTCAGCTCACAGATAACGAGGCAGTGTCGTTATCTATTGGCAAATGTTTAGCCCCACCACGTCCAGAGTTGATGAATTTTTATTCTCTTTTTTTTGGTCATCATAATTACAAGGCGACTGCATCTTTATAATCTATCACTGACAATTTGAAACAAAAAAAATCCTCCATACAACCTTTAAGAGCGTTTGGAAAGAGACAAGTCTTCATTTGTGCTGCTCTGGTGGGAGGGGCCACGTACAGAGACGCTGGAGACGCTGCTGTGATAAACACCACAGAAAATTAACAAGATTTAAATAGAAAATATTATTCAAATATTTTAGTAGAAAATCAGTCGAGGGCCAGATTAAAGGTCTCGGAGGGCCAGATCTAGTTCATGGGCCGGATGTTTGACGCCCCTGCACTATTCTCTGCTGCCTCCGATCAGCCTCAGCGTCACTAAAAAAGTGGAAGAACAGACGACGTTGCTGTGAAATCCCTAAAAAAAAAAGGCGGAGCAACACAGCGGGCAGGAAAACGAAGCAGATGAAAGAGGAAAGTCGAGGCAAAGGGAACAAGGCGACAAGGTAAAGGCAAAGGAGTCGCCTGGACATCGTATAAAAACTGCCGTAAAAACTGTAAATTATAGTCGGACTGGTTAGATTTTTGTGAGGTGGGAATTAATCTTCTGCCCCAAACTGCCGCCTGGTCTCAAATAAAAGCCTGGTCTGTTAAGTGATTGAAACAAATAAACGCCCAGGCTATTATTTGGTATTTTACGGTACGTCGTTGCTGGTTCGACTTTAAAAAACCTGCTCAAACCTTCACGTCTTTTTGGCATCAGTGGAGCAAAAGTTACAAATGTTTTCTTGGCAAATCGTACGAAAACTATCAAGGTGCACTGTGGGGGGGTCCGTCACCTTCTCGTTTCTATGGATACGTCATTCCTCTCTCTGGAATGTTCCGCAGTGTGACTTCAAAACAGCTCGACGTTACTTTTATTCAGTCACACGAGCAGGTTTTACAGCTCAAAAACACCTCGAAAAATAGACATTCTGACTGTGAGCGGGGTCGCCTCTCCACAGATCTGACCTGGAACTTGGTCTCCGTGAAGATAGAAATGTTTTAAAGCCATACTGCGGAACATTCCGGACGAAGCGATAACATCTTCATGAAGAAAAGCGTCTGTATTTCTTAGTTTAATGATTTGTGAAGAAGAAAAAAAAAAAAAAAAAAGTAGTGTTGAAAATTAGAGCAAGTGTAGAGTTCTAAAACACACTGATGACATCACACTGTAGGGAGTATTATACCCAAGAGTTCGGCACAATTTAAACATAAACAACACAATTTTTTTTTTTTTACATTATTTCAACAAAATAAATGCGTTTTCTTCTTCTTTCAATCTGTATTTGACTGATAATAATTCTTGGTTTGTTGGTCCGTCGCCTGCTTGTTTCTATGGATACGACGTTGCTCGGCCTGGAATGTTCCACAGTGTGACTTTAAACAGTTCTACTTTACATTTAGTCAATCACAGGTGCAGGTTTTAGAGCTCAAAAATACCTCAAAAAACAGACATTTTCTCAGATCTGACCCGTCACTCGGTCTGGTTTGGTCTCCGTGAAGACAGAAAGCTTAACAAAGTTCCACAGTGCAGCTTTAAAGATGACTCAAACGTGCTCGAATCACCCAGAACAGGACTTGGAGAGCGTTAAACCTCGCGGATCCTTTCAGCACCTGCTCGTTTTGTTTCGGTGCTAAACCTGTTTACAGCTTCTATATGAGGCGAGTGACTAAACCCTGAGGCGGCCGCGTCCAACCTCTGCCTGGTCTCCTTCTGACTCATCCCTCACCACTTCCTTCCTTCCTTCCTTCCTTGCTTGCTTCCTCAGACCTTTCCTCGCGTCGTCGTCAGATCCTCACACCTTCACCGGCCCCGTCTGCTCGGGTCCTGTGTCCGTGCGCCGCCGCTTTAGCTTCAGCAGAGCGAGTCGTCAGTCGATACTACTTTTTCAAACTACATTTATATTCATACTTCGTCTACATTTCCAGCACCACGAACACTCAGACAAGTCCCAGGAAAATGAAAATGTGCACTTTAAATCACTTTTGTGTTTTTGGCTATTGGGAATATAATAGATCTTTGACCTCAAAAATTGAAAAAAAAAAATTTTTTGCGGCTACCAATGTGAGATTTTGGGGCCCACAGCGCCCCCCTTAATAAAGATACATAATATTTGACAACAAGATTCAGAATTTATGACCAAGGATCTACAGTAACACAAATTTTTTGCTTCCTAGCTCTATTTTTTATGAAGTTCTGGTCTCTCAAACATGATTATAAATTAAGGCTTCAGAAAAAGTGAATATGGCCCCAAAATTTCAAAGGGACATAACTCAGGAACGACTCAAGGGACTGAGCTAAAACTTCAGATTCTTTCATTTGGTGATTTTACAAATTTTTTGAATTTTTTTCAGCCAAATCTGAGATGGCTCATAGGGGAGGGCAGCTGATTTCATATGGACTCACAGACAAAAACAAAACAAAACAAAAAACAAGCAAAATTACTGAACTTTGGACTATTATTCCGTGCCTGAAGAGCCATCACCTTGAACGGGAAAAAAATCTGAAGCCCCGTCAACTAAACATTGGATTAAGGAACTTTCAGAATGTATCGACCTTGAAACATTGACATTTATAACAAAGCGAAAACAAAAAAAAAACTTTATGAAATTATGGGAACCTTATTTGAAAATTATATCTAAAAAATAGGAATGATGTGTATGTATATTGTTGTTATTTGTGATAATAATAATAATAATAATAATAATAATAATCATCATCATCATCATAATTTTTAATATTTATTATTATTATTTATTTTTTTTGTGAGCGTGAACTGGCCTGTTTTTTGTTTTTTTTTGGTAAGATGTTGACCTATGTTAATGTGTTCAATTGTTCATGTAAACATTTTTTGCATCACCGTGGTAACTGCTGAACATTCTGTCATATACATACATGAAGAACGCCGCGTGAGTTGTGTGGTTCTCTGTGTTTTTTTATTTATTTTTATAGTCCCAGTTTTTAATTTCGACCTCTGTGAGTTTGAGTTTGACACACTCGGTTTAGACGCACGTTCACGTAAAGACTTTTCACGGACCTGGACCTGAATGCCCCGACGCTCCTGTCCGTTTCTCTCTGTCTTAAAGTGAATGAAGCGACGTTTAATGACACGGTGAAATATTCAAACGTGTTGAAAAACCCCGGGGCCCCTGGTGTGAATTATACAAGAGCGACGAGAGCACTTCACACGTTCACTCAGCCTGACACGGTTTTAAAGACGGACACGAGAATTTATAATCAACCACCTCAGGAAAAAAAAAAAAGACGAGACGCTTTCATTCAGAACGTACACCACAAAGTCACGGTTCAGTCCTGGTTTAGACCTGGGTTAGTCCAGGTTTTAGTTCTGACTTAATCCTGGTTTAGTCCTGGTTTAGTCTTGGCTTAGTCCAGGTTTTAGTTCTGGTTTAGTTCTGGCTTAGTCCTGATTTAGTCCAGGTTTTAGTCCTGATTTTAGTTCTGACTTAGTTATGGCTTAGTCCTGGTTTAGTCCTTGTTTTAGTCCTGGTTTAGTCCTGGTTTTAGTCCTGGTTTAGTCCTGGTTTTAGTCCTGATTTTAGTTCTGACTTAGTTATGGCTTAGTCCTGGTTTAGTCCTTGTTTTAGTCCTGGTTTAGTCCTGGTTTTAGTTCTGGTTTTAGTCCTGGTTTAGTCCTGGTTTAGTCCAGGTTTTAGTTCTGACTTAATCCTGGTTTAGTCCTGGTTTAGTCTTGGCTTAGTCCAGGTTTTAGTTCTGGTTTAGTCCTGATTTTAGTCCTGGTTTAGTCCTGGTTTTAGTCCTGGTTTAGTCCTGGTTTTAGTTCTGCTTTAGTCCTGGTTTAGTCCTGGTTTTAGTCCTGGTTTAGTCCTGGTTTTAGTTCTGCTTTAGTCCTGGTTTAGTCCTGGTTTTAGTTCTGGTTTTAGTCCTGGTTTAGTCCTGGTTTAGACCTGGTTTAATCCTGCTTTAGTCCTGGATTAGACCTGGTTTAGTCCTGGTTTTAGTCCAGCTTTTAGTTCTGACTTAGTTCTGGTTTAGTCCTGGTTTTAGTCCTGATTTTAGTCTTGGTTTGGTCCTGGTTTAGCCCTGGTTTAGTCCTGGTTTAGTCCTGATTTAGACCCGATTTTAGTCCTGGTTTGGTCCTGGTTTAGTCCTGGTTTATTCTTGGTTTAGTCCTGGTTTGGTCCAGGTTTAGTCCTAGGTTTAGTCCTTGTTTAGTCCTGGTTTAGTCTTGGTTTGGTCCTTGTTTAGTCCTTGTTTAGACCTGGTTTAGTCCTGGTTTTAGTCCAGGTTTTAGTTCTGACTTAGTCCTGGTTTAGTCCTGGTTTTAGTCCAGCTTTAGTTCTGACTTAGTCCTGGTTTAGTTCTGGTTTAGTCCTGGTTTAATCCTGGTTTTAGACCTGATTTTAGTCCTGGTTTGGTCCAGGTTTAGTCCTAGGTTTAGTCCTTGTTTAGTCCTGGTTTAGTCTTGGTTTGGTCCTTGTTTAGTCCTTGTTTAGACCTGGTTTAGTCCTGGTTTTAGTTCTGTTTTAGTCCTGGTTTAGTCCTGGTTTAGTCCTGGTTTTAGATGTAAAAGGTTTGGTAAATGTAAGCGACGCCGCCTCCGCGCTCAACCACGTCTTTCATTTCACGTCCATTTGTGGGGAAAAACCAACACAATGTTGAAACACTGGCCCTTTATTCGTTTCTCGTCGGCTGAAGCGGAGGTTTTTGAGACGAATAAAACACCAAACACGACGTAAAAACGCATTAGAGGGACCGAGAGACTGAAGACTGAGTCAGGGACTGAGAGACTTGATAAAAGGACTGGATTTAAAGCTGGTTTAGACCTGGTTTAGACCTGACCTGGTTTAGTAGTTTAAGAAAGAGTTTAGTCCTGGTTTAAGAGTCCTGGTTTAGTTTGTTTAGATCTTGGTTTAGACTGGTTTGTTTAGGTTTGGTTTAGACCTGGTTTAGTCCTGGTTTAGACCTGGTTTAGTCCTGGTTTAGTCCTGGTTTAGTCCTGGTTTTAGGTTTAGTCCTGGTTTAGACCTGTTTAGACCTTTTATTTAGGTTTAGTCTTGGTTTAGTCCAGGTTTTAGTCCTGGTTTAGTCCTGGTTTAGACCTTGTTTAGACCTTTTTATTTACCTGGTTTTTCCTGGTTTAGTCCTGGTTTAGTCCTGGTTTAGTCCTGGTTTAGTCCTGGTTTAGTCCTGGTTTTAGTCCTGGTTTAGTCCTGGTTTTAGTCCTGGTTTAGTCCTGGATTTAGTCCTGGTTTAGTCCTGGTTTTAGTCCTGGTTTAGTCCTGGTTTAGTCCTGGTTTGGTCCTGGCTTAGTCCTGGTTTAGTCCTGGTTTAGTCCTGGTTTAGTCCTGGTTTAGTCCTAGTCCTGGTTTTAGTCCTGGCTGGTTTAGTCTGGTTTAGTCCTGGTTTAGTCCTGGTTTAGTCCTGGTTTAGTCCTGGTTTAGTCCTCCTGGTTTTAGTCCTGGTTTACCTGACCTTGTTTAGACCTGGTTTAGTCCTGGTTTAGTCCTGGTTTAGTCCTGGTTTAGTCCTGGTTTTAGTCCTGGTTTTAGTCCTGGTTTAGTCCTGGTTTAGTCCTGGTTTAGTCCTGGTTTTGTCCTGGTTTAGTCCTGGTTTAGTCCTGGTTTAGTCCTGGTTTAGTCCTGGTTTAGTCCTGGTTTAGTCCAGTTTTAGACCTGCCTGTAATTGAATAAATGTAAAGTCGAGCTGTTTAAAGTCACACTTTGGAACATTCTCAACTGAAACGTTGCACATTGCACCTCGATTCGATTTCGATACTGAGGAAAAGACTCGATCCTCGATACAGACTCGATGTTGCAGAGGAAAGTCTTTTTACAGTAAGAATGCAGTCGGTATTTTGAGCTTCAGCTTTGCTCTCCTGTTAATTATCGTTATCTTTTTTTACTCCATCTCCCTCCGTCTCCAAACAACGGCAGCCGCAGCCAATTAAACAAGAAATATTGGACATTTGCGAATGAGTCGACGCGGCGGAGGAGCGAGCGTGTTTTAATTAGATTTCCCCGTCCGCGTCTCCAAACAGAAGCGGAGAAAAGGTGACCAAAGACGAGCCGTAATGAGCGGAAACGGCCCCGAGGACGACGTTTGTCTCGCCGCGCCGAAACGGAAATGTGTTTAAACAGCTTCGGTTACGAGTAAATCTCTCCTAATAAATCCAATACAATCCAAGAGAAATAAAACACAGAACAAAGCGAGTATTTGGACGGAGGGACTGAATGTTCAAGGTCGTACTTGTGTTTAGGGCTGTCGAAAATATATCGAAAATCAGATACGACTTGATACCGAAGTTAAAAAAAAAAAGAGTCTCATTGACAGTAAAATTTACAGTCTCCAGTCCACAACCTTTTTTGCGCCACGGACCGGTTTTATATCGGAAAATATTTCGCGGACCAGAGGAAGTTGGGAGGAGGACGCGTTGGGCGGTCCAGCGACACGGTTAAGTCCTGGCTAAATCCTGGTTTAGTCCTGGTTTTAGACCGGTTAGACCTGTTTTAGACCTGTTTTACCTGTTTAGACTTGGTTTCGTTCTGGTTTAGTGGCGCAGATCTGCACGGCGTACGGAATGGGGGACAGTCTGTGCGGCGTACGGGACGATCCGAGCGGCGTACAGGACATGGGGATGGTCTGCGTACGGGAGGAGGGACGTCTGCGCGGCGTACGGGAAGGGGGAAGGTCTGCGCGGTGTACGGGAAGGGGGAAGGTCTGCGCGGTGTACGGGAAGGGGGAAGGTCTGCGCGGCGTACGGGAGGAGGGAAGGTCTGCGCGGCGTACGGGAAGGAGGAAGGTCTGCGCGGCGTACGAAAGGAGGGAAGGTCTGCGCGGCGTACGAAAGGAGGGAAGGTCTGCGCGGCGTACGAAAGGAGGGAAGGTCTGCGCGGCGTACGAAGGAGGGAAGGTCTGCGCGGCGTACGAAAGGAGGGAAGGTCTGCGCGGCGTACGGGAAGGAGGAAGGTCTGCGCGGCGTACGGGAAGGGGGAAGGTCTGCGCGGCGTACGGGAGGAGGGATGTCTGCGCGGCCTACGGGAGGGAGGGACGTCTGCGTGGCGTACGGAGAGGAGGGACAGGTCTGCGCGGCGTACGGGTAGGAGGGAAGGTCTGCGCGGCGTACGGGAAGGGGGAAGGTCTCGCACTGGCCGGACGTTTTCAAACCAACCAGGATTTACCTACGAATAATGCGCCCGGTCTCCCTCCCGACCCACTTATTTTAAAAGGTTTAGGTTTTATGAGCTCACGTAAAACTGACGTCTCGTGCATTTAAAACAAATCGTTAAAATGTCGAGGCACAGCAAACGTGAGGAACCTGGACGCCTGATTACATTAGTGTGTTTTGGCATCGCTGTGTGAT
>NW_026571153.1:1444514-1492014 GCF_026225935.1 Boleophthalmus pectinirostris | reverse complement strand
TAAACCAGACTAAACCAGAGGACTAAACCAGGACTAAACCATCAGGACTAAACCAGGACTAAACCAGGACTAAACCAGGAAACTAAACCAGGACTAAACCATCAGGACTAAACCAGGACTAAACCAGACTAAACCAGGACTAAACCAGGACTAAACCAGAACTAAACCAGGACTAAACCAGGACTAAACCAGGAAACCAGAACTAAACCAGGACTAAACCAGAACTAAACCAGGACTAAACCAGAACTAAACCAGGACTAAACCAGGACTAAACCAGAACTAAACCAGGTCTAAACCAGGACTAAACCAGAACAAAATCAGGTCTAAACCAGGACTAAACCTGGACTAAACCAGGACTAAACCAGGACTAAACCAGAACTAAACCAGGTCTAATCAGAGAGTTTCTGTATTTCAGGCGACATTAGTTTTGTCACAAATATCGAAAATCAAATCCTAATCGATACTGAAAGGAGAATCAAAACTAGATCCTCATTTTTCACAGGTATCGATACTAGTCCTGGTCTAGTCCTGGTCTAGTCCTGGTCTAGTCCTGGTCTAGTCCTGGTCTAGTCCTGGTAACACTAGAACCAAACTTAAACCTCACACGAGTTCATTTTGTGTCATCTTATTTTACTTTTACTAAAATATTTGTAAACTGCTTTTATGATTAATGATTTTTGTTTTTTTATATGATTTTTCCTTGGTTATAAATAAACACTTTTCTAAATCCTAAACTCTTTCTCTCGCTCGGACTTTCAGAAAAGGAAACTAAATCCAAACCAAACTGATTCAAACAGATTCACATTTGTTCTGATCCGAGTCCAAAACCGTCCCACAATCCTCTGCTCCGGCCAAAGGCTCGTCTCCACGGCAACCGGGCTCACAAATACCACCAGCCCACATCATCCCAGTCCTGGTCTAGTCCTGGTTTAGACCTGGTCTAGTCCTGGTTTAGTCCTGGTCTAGTCCTGGTTTAGACCTGATTTAGTCCTGGTTTAGACCTGGTTTAGTCCTGGTTTAGTTTAGTCCTGGTTTAGTCCTGGTTTAGTCCTGGTTTCCTGGTTTGTTTAGTCCTGGTTTAGACCTGGTTTTAGTCCTGGTTTAGTTAGTCCTGGGTTTGGTTTAGTCCTGGTTTTAGTCCTGGTTTAGTCCTGGTAGTTTAGTCCTGGTTTAGTCCTGGTTTAGTCCTTTGGTTTAGTGGTTTAGTCCTGGTTTAGTCCCTCCTGGTTTAGTCCTGGTTTAGATTTAGTCCTGGTTTAGTCCTGGTTTAGTCCTGGTTTAGTCCTCGTTTAGTCCTGGTTTAGTCCTGGTTTAGTTTTGTCTGGGTTGATGTTTGAAGTAAATATCTGTCTGTTTCTATGGAGACGTGGTTGTTCTGTCTTTAATGTTCCGCAGTGTGACATTAAACAGATGTACAGGGGTGTCGCCTCTCCACAGATCTGACCTGGAACATGTTTTATTTGTTTTTTTTTTTTTTCCAGACTTTGAAAAGTGAAGTGGACGTAAACGTGTGAGTTTTTTTGTGAGTTTTTTTTGTGTTTGGAGCAAATGTTGGAGCATAAGATTCACCGTTTTGTTTTTCTGTTACAAATCTAAACCGACATCTTCCTCTCCTCCCACACAGATCTGTCCATCTCACCACGGAACGAGGGAACGAGGGAGAGACAGAGACGGAGAGAGAGAAAAGATCTGTCCATCTCACCACGGAACGAGGGAACGAGGGAGAGACAGAGACGGAGAGAGAGAAAAGATCTGTCCGTCTCACCAACCAGAGATGGAGGGAGAGAAGAGAGAGAGAGAGAAAAGATCTGTCTCACCAGAACGAGGGAGAGAAAGAGAGAGAGAGAGAGAAAAGATCTGTCCGTCTCACCAACCAGAGATGGAGGGAGAGAAAGAGAGGAGAGAGAGAAAAGAGAGAGAGGAGAGAGGAAGAGAGAGAGAGAAACAGAGAGGAGAGAGAGAGGGAGACGGAGAGAGAGAGGAGAAAAGGAGGAGGAGAGAAAGAGAGAGAGAAAAGATCTGTCCATCTCACCAAAGACTGAGAGAAAAGTAGGGAGATGGAGAGAGAGAGAGAGAGAGAGAGAGAGAGGAAGAGGAGAAACAGAGAGAAAGGGAGAGTGAGAGACTTAAACACAGAGCAAAAGAGAGAGAGGGAGAGAAAAGGAGGAGGAGGAGAGATAGAGATAGAGAGAGAGAGAGAAGAAAAGAGAGAAGGGAGACTAAACACAGAGAGAAAGAAAGAAAAAAGAAAGAAAGAGGGAAGGGTGGAGGAGGAGGAGAGAGGGACTAAAACAGAGAGAGAGACTTAAATACAGAGTGAAAGAGAGAGAGAGAGAGAGAGGAGAGAGAGGGAGGGAGATAAAGAGAGAGAAAATGAGAAAAAGGGAAAGAGAGAGAGAAACACAGAGAGAGAGGGAGGGACAGAGAGACAGAAAGAGAGACAAAAGATCTGTCCATCTCAGCAGAGACGAGAGAGAGAGAGAGAGAGAGAGAGAGAGGAGGGGAGAGACTTAAACACAGAGCAAAAGAGAGAAGGGAAGAAAGGAAGAGAGGAGAGTGACTAAAACAGAGAGAGAGAGAGGGGAGGAGGAGGAGAAAGAGAGAGAGAGAGGAAGAGAGAGAAGGGAGAGGGGGAGGAGAGAGGGACTCAAACAGAGAGAGAGAGAGAGAGAGGGAGGAGGAGGAGGAAGAGAGAGAGAAAAGATCTGTCCATCTCACCAACGAGAAATGGAGAGAGAGAAAGAAAGAGAGAGAAGGAGAGAGAGAAAAGATCTGTCTCACCAGGGAACGAGGGAGAGAAAGAGGGAACAAGAGAGAAAGGGAGAAAAAAAAATCTGTCCATCTCACCAACGAGAGACGGAGGGAACGAGAGATAGGATAGAGAGAGGCACGGAGAGAGAAAAGATCTGTCCATCAGGGAGGGAGAGAGAGGGAAGAGGGAGAGAGAAAGAGAGAGAGAGAGAGAGAGAGGGAGGGAGAGACTAAAAGACAGAGTGAAAGAGAGAGGGAAGGGAGGAGGAAGAGAGGAGAGAGGGAGACTAAAACAGAGAGAGAGAGAGAGAGAAGAGGAGGAGAAGAGAGTGAGAGAGAGAAAAGGGGAGGAGGAGAAGAGAGAGAGAGTGAGAGAGAGAGAGAGAGCAAAGGAAGAGGGGGAGGAAGAGAAACAGACTTAAACACAGAAAGAAAGAGAGAAGGGAAGAGGAGGAGGAAGAGAGAGAGAGAACGACAGAGAGGAAAGAAAGAAAATACAGACATAGAGACAAAGAGAAGGAGGGAAGGAGAGAGATGAAGAGAGAGAGAACAACATTAGAACGTGACTTAAATCGCTCATGAGTCCATTTTGTGTATTTTAGGATTTTTAATTTACTCTGTACTTGAACAGTAGTACTTTTCCCAAATACTTTTACTTTGAAACACCAAGTACTTCATGTTTTTGACACGGCGTCAGCTCTGAGTTCACGCGGCGTCAGCTCTGAGTTCACGCGGCGTCAGCTCTGAGTTCACGCGGCGTCGGTGTGAAAAGGCTCAAAAACCCGGCGGACAAAACCTCTGTCCTCAAAACAAACTCAGTCCTGGTTTAGTCCTAAGTTTAGACCTGGTTTAGACCTGGTTTAGTCCTACATTTAGTCCTGGTTTAGACCTGGTTTTCGTCCTAAGTTTAGTTTAGTCCTGGTTTAGACCTGGTTTAGTCCTGGTTTAGACCTGTTTAGACCTGGTTTAGTCCTGGTTTTAGTTTTACCTGGTTTAGTCTGGTTTAGACCTGTTTAGACCTGGTTTAGTCCTGGTTTAGTCCTGGTTTAGTCCTGGTTTAGACCTGGTTTTCCTGTTTAGTCCTATTTGTCCTGGTTTTAGTCCTGGTTTTAGTCCTGGTCGTTTAGTCCTGGTTTAGACCTGGTTTAGTCCTGGTTTAGTCCTGGTTTAGTCCTGGTTTAGTCCTGGTTTAGTCCAGGTTTAGTTCTAAATTTAGACCTGGTTTAGTCCTGGTTTAGTCCTGGTTTAGACCTGGTCTAGTCCTTGTTTAGACCTGGTTTAGACCTGGTTTTCGTCCTAAGTTTAGACCTGGTTTAGTCCTGGTTTGGTCCTAAATTTAGTCCTGGTTTAGTCCTGGTTTAGTCCTGTTTAGTCCTGGTTTAGACCTGGTTTAGTCCTGGATTTAGTCCTGGTTTAGTCCTGGTTTAGTCCTGGTTTAGACCTAAATTTAGTCCTGGTTTAGACCTGGTTTAGACCTGGTTTAGTCCTGGTTTAGTCCTGGTTTCGTCCTGGTTTCGTCCTGGTTTAGACCTACATTTAGTCCTGGTTTTAGTCCTGGTTTAGTCCTGGTTTAGTCCTGGTTTTAGTCCTGGTTTAGTTTTAAATTTAGACCTGGTTTAGACCTGGTTTAGATCTGGTTTAGTCCTAAGTTTAGACCTGGTTTAGTCCTGGTTTAGTTCGACATTTACTCTCAGACTCAAAACACTCTGTTCCACCTCGTGATGTCACTGCTCACTCACCTTCACTACAAACGTCTGGGTCGTTTCAAACCTGGAATTCCAAAACCTCACCTGAACTCAAGGGAAAAATAAAAACAAAAATAAAAAATAAAAACTATCGCTTCATTTAAAGTTTTGCTTTAACGTTCGGGATGTAACGATCAAAATCCCTCGATACGATATTTTCACGATATGCGTCTCACAGGTCGATATTTATTCTGATATTTGGTGGAGGTTTACAGAATTTTCCTTTTAAAAACCTTGGAAATGTCTGGACAAGCCTTTGGTCTTCTTGTCATTAGGGTTGTCCCGATCCGATCATTTGATTGAGGACTCGATCCAGACCCGGTCCGATCAGGTATCAGATAACATAATATAAGAAGATATATAAACCTAATATACACAGCACAACATGTTTTTTGTTTGTTTCGGGGGAGAGAGGCTGTGGAGCTTCTGTCATCTTGTGTTTATTTGGTAAGATTTTGTATTATTTGGATCATAGACGAGCCTAAATGTTTAAATATAAAGCAGATGCAAACATATAACATCAAATATACAAAGTGTAGATTGTGCAGAGTCGAGGCTCAGGTCTGGTCTGGTTCTGATCTGGTTCCTGTTTTGTCCAGTTCATTAAGTTTACTAAGTTACAACAAAACCAGACTGTGAAAAGTCAAGATTTTCAACAATGATGGTTCATGGTTAGAAACGTTAATAAAATGAACGTTTTGGACATTTTTCACATTAAGTTTAGTCCAAATCCTACACATGAAATCAATACAATCTGATTCTGCACATATTGGATCTTATGCTCTTAGTTCATTTCATAATGTTTTATAGAAGTATCGGATCGGGACTCGGTATCAGTAGATGCTCAGAATCAAAGGACTTGGACTCGGGGGCAAAAAAATGTGATCAAGACATCCCAAGATGTAATGTGAAGAATCACGACTTAAATGTCGTTAAAAACAGTTATTTCTTCATGTCGTCTGCGCTGGCAACACCAGAGGATCATGGTCTGTGTAGTTCCCTCTGCTGCATCATTACAGTGTCCAAACTGGAACCAACTAGTGCAGGAGAGTCAAACTCATTTTGTTCCGGGGTCGTATCCAACCGACTTTGATCCCAAAGGGGCCGGATCAGAAAACTCATGTCATATAAACCCCAAAAATAATAATAAGTTCAAATATTTGTGCAGAGAAACACAAATCTATTACAGAAATATTTTTTAATTGATGAACTCTTTCTTATTATATGTTTATAATATTATGAACAACCTGAAACTTTTAGAAAAATTCAATTTCAACACAAAGTTTGAACATGAACTTGTCTGTAAACAGGAATAAGTCCATTTTTGTTGTAAAATCCTGCACTCGGCTCCACTTTTCTCATGTTGGACATTTTTCTGATGAGGGTGTCACGGTCAACAGTCAAAACGATCGTCCTTTAAGAGCGTTTGGAAAGAGACAAGTCTTCATTTGTGCTGCTCTGGTGGGAGGGGCCACGTACAGAGACACTGGAGACGCTGCTGTGATAAACACCACCAAATTTTAATAGAAAATATAATTAAAATATTTTAGTAGAAAATCACCCAAGGGCCACATTAAAAGTCTTGGAGGGCCGGATCTGGCCCCCGGGCCTTATGTTTGACACCTGTGAACTAGTGCCTCTGCTCAGTTTCATTTCTCTCCAGTGACAAGGTCTGGAATCAGAAAACACTCGACGATTTACAAAAACCCCAGAAGTTGTAGACGTGCGCCGACCAATCAGCTGTGAAGTCATGACGACGTCGTGGTGGTGGTGGCGTCTGTCTGGGTCCATTTAGTGGAACAGCACAACAGTAAACAAAGTGTGGATGGATGTAAACCAGAGGTGTCAGACCCAGGAGGTGAGTGTGTGGTTGTACCTGCTTCTCTCCGCTGGGCCGTCGGTGGGACAGCAGCAGCTCCACGGCGCCCACCACCTCCTTCCTGATGGCGTAGAGCAGAGCGTCGCCCGTGTAGATGCCGTGGTCCAGCAGAAGCTCCATGATCTCCAGGTTCTCGTTCTCGATGGCGATGAGGAGCGCGCTCCGTCCCAGAGGGTCCAGACAGTTCACGTCCATGTTGTAATAAACCTCCGCCTCCCGGAGAGCGTGTTTCACCCCCGCGTAGTCTCCTAGGAGAGGAGAGAGAGAGGAGAGGAGGAGAGAGAGGAGAGGAAGAGGAGGAGAGGAAGAGGAGGAGAGGAGAGGAGAGAGGAGAGGAGAGAGGAGAGGAGGAGAGAGATTTGTTGAGTTTCACATCAGAACATTTTCTCGACTGATATAATTTCACAGTTGTTTCTATAAAGTGAGAGACACAGTTGGACGAGTCTCTGCAGGTGAAGCTCTGGAGACACTGGGTCACTCCTGACTGTAGTACTTGTAGTACTTGTAGTACTTGTAGTACTTGTAGTACTTGTAGTACTTGTAGTACTTGTAGTTCTGTACAAAACAGGTTGAGTCAAACTCAAACTCACAGAGGCCAAAATTAAAACTGGGTCTAAGTTGTGGGTCAAACTAAATATTTATTTAGAAATTTGAACAACATCTGCATGTTTTTTCTTCTTTCAAGATCTGTAATGTTAAACCTTTTCTCATTAAAATAAATGTTTAATAATAGTTTTGCTTAAACATTGAATCCAGAACAAACAAAATATAAAATAATAACATTTTAAATAAATCATGTCTTTATCTGTGTGCAGCAGCAGCTCTGATTGATTGATTTGATCTCACGGGCCAAATATAATTATATCATGGACCAAATCTGGCCCCCGGGCCTGAGTTTGAAACAGACTTGAGTAGATGTACTGGGGTGAGACATGAGCTCCACTTTAATATAAATGAATCTCTGATTCAGACATCACAACATTTTATAAACCAGAGTTATTTAAAATGATTGATAAATGCAGATGTTTGTTGTCGTGCCCGAGGTCTTGGGTCTAAACACTGATCAAAATGTTCAGGTTCAACATTTGTGAATTTATAACAAAAAAATACATTCAGTTTGTCAATGGGACTAAAGTTTATTTATGTTAAATATGTTTCTCTGCCTGGAGGAGGAAGAGCCAGGACACACTGGAGGAACTGTGTCTCTGGACTGGGGAAACCTCAGGTCCCACTGGAGGAGCTGGAGGAAGTGTCTGGGGTGAGGGAAGTCTGGGAGTCCCTGTTTAGACTGATGCCCCAAAGACCCGACCCCAGATAAACAGAAGAAAACAGATGGATGAAGTTTCTCAGCTCATCCAAGCTTCTTCAGTATAAATCTGTGTCATTCGTTCATTAGTTTTTCAAAATAAAACCAAAAATATGAAAAAAAAAAAAATTTCTTCGTTATTTGTCTCCAAAACCAAAATGAAAAAACTGATAATGATTCGTTTTTTTTTTTCAGTTTTCGATAACGATCGTTTCCCTTTTACGTGACTTCTGTGACTGCGATGCCGGACTGAACCAGGACTGATCCAGGACCGAGACTGAGATCAGGACTGAGTCCGGGACCAGAGTGGGACCAGAGCGGGACTGAGACCGAGACTGGGACCGGGACCAGAGCTTCGAGCTCCGGCCCTGCTGTGGGCTCTGAGCCTCCGGTTTGGTCCCGGTCTGGTCCTGGTCTGAGTTCTGATCTCAGTCTCAGTCCGGTCCAGGCCTGGTCCCGGTCTGTCCCGGTCTGGTCCTCAGTCTGGTCTGGTCTCAGTCTCAGTCTCAGTCCTGGTCGGTCTCAGTCCTGGTTCAGTCCCCGGTCTGGTGGTCTGGTCTCAGTCTGTCTCAGTCTCGGTCCGGTCCCGGTCTGTCAGTCTGGTCTCAGTCTCAGTCCCGGTCTCAGTCCCGGTCTCAGTTTCAGTCTCAGTCTGGTCCCAGTCCGTCTGGTCTCGGTCTGGTCTCGGTCTGGTCTCGGTCTCAGTCCTGGTCTCTGTCTCGGCCTGGTCCCGGTCTGGTCCCAGTCTGGTCCCGGTCTCAGTCCCGGTCTTGTTCCGGTCTGGTTCAGCACAAAAGTCCGACATCACAGTCACTGAACTCACGTAAACGGGAAACGTCCTTTATCCATTTTTTCCATTTTTCATTTAAACACAAAATCAAAAACAACAATCATTATCTGTTTTTTTTTCTTTTTTGTTTTTTTTTTCATTTTGGTTTTGGAGACAAATAATGACGTTTTTTTTTGTTTTTCTTATTTTTGGTTTTATATTGAAAAACGAATGAACAACACAAACGACACAGGGATTAGTTTGGACAAATTAAACTTCTTCTTTTTCATGGGTTTTATCTGAGCGACTGTACAAACATCTGTGAATTTACCCCCCCCCCTCCTCGTGTCCTGCCCCGGTTTGCCCCCGTCCCCCCCGTCCCCGTCTCCGTCTGTACCTTTCTCGACGGCGGTGAGGTAGGCCTTCTCCTCTGCAGACAGCTCCACTTCAGCCCTGACGATCTGCAGAGGAATCCTGTCTCTGTACGGCGAGAACGTCGCCTGGAAACACAAACAAACACACAAACCACACAGTGTTTCACTGTTACTCAGAGACCACAGATCACTAGATTACTCAGACGTGCACGGGCCAGTCTGAAACCCCTGAGGCAGAAGAACAGTGTCAGGAGTAACAGATTACAAGTACCAGAGTTAAGTAATCAGAGTACAAATGATGAGTAACTGTATTTAGTTACAGTTACTTTGTTGGAATAAACGGATTAAACAGAAGTGTTTTCCTGTTTTCACATTTTGGGATAAACCAGGACTAAACCAGGACTAAACCAGGTCTAAACCAGGACTAAACCAGGACTAAACCAGGTCTAAACCAGGACTAAACCAGGACTAAACCAGGACTAAACCAGGTCTAAACCAGGACTAAACCAGGCTAAACCAGGTCTAAACCAGGTCTAAACCAGGTCTAAACCAGGACTAAACCAGGACTAAACCAGGACTAAACCAGGTCTAAACCAGGACTAAACCAGGTCTAAACCAGGTCTAAAACCAGGACTAAACCAGGTCTAAACCAGGTCTAAACCAGGACTAAACCAGGACTAAACCAGGACTAAACCAGGTCTAAAACCAGGACTAAACCAGGACTAAACCAGGACTAAACCAGGACTAAACCAGGTCTAAACCAGGTCTAAACCAGGACTAAACCAGGACTAAACCAGGACTAAACCAGGTCTAACCAGGAAAACCAGGACTAAACCAGGACTAAACCAGGTCTAAACCAGGACTAAACCAGGTCTAAACCAGGTCAGGTCTAAACCAGGTCTAAACCAGGACTAAACCAGGTCTAAACCAGGACTAAACCAGGTAAACCAGGTCTAAAACAGGTCTAAACCAGGTCTAAACCAGGACTAAACTAAACAGGACTAAACCAGGTCTAAACCAGGTCTAAACCAGGACTAAACCAGGACTAAACCAGGTCTAAACCAGGACTAAACCAGGACTAAACCAGGTCTAAACCAGGACTAAACCAGGACTAAACCAGGACTAAACCAGGTCTAAACCAGGACTAAACCAGGTCTAAACCAGGTCTAAACCAGGACTAAACCAGGACTAAACCAGGTCTAAAAGGACTAAACCAGGACTAAACCAGGTCTAAACCAGGACTAAACCAGGACTAAAACCAGGACTAAACCAGGTCTAAACCAGGACTAAACCAGGACTAAACCAGGTCTAAACCAGGACTAAACCAGGACTAAACCAGGTCTAAACCAGGACTAAACCAGGACTACTAAACCAGGACTAAACCAGGTCTAAACCAGGTCTAAACCAGGACTAAACCAGGACTAAAACCAGGACTAAACCAGGACTAAACCAGGACTAAACCAGGTCTAAACCAGGACTAAACCAGGTCTAAACCAGGTCTAAACCAGGACTAAACCAGGACTAAACCAGGTCTAAACCAGGACTAAACCAGGACTAAACCAGGACTAAACCAGGTCTAAACCAGGTCTAAACCAGGTCTAAACCAGGTCTAAACCAGGTCTAAACCAGGACTAATCCATGCTCCTCATCTTCTATCAATAATATTTTTAATTTGGTTCAGTAAAGTCTGTTTTTTTTTTTTTTTTTTCTTTTATCAGACAAAACTTCTTATGTTACAATTTCCTCGTCTTTGTTTCTCTACAGCAAATCAAGTAATCCAAAGTAATCAGATTACATTACTCACTTTAAGTAATTTAATGGATTCTGTTACAAACTACATTTTGGTGTGTGTAATCTGTAATCTGTAATCTGTAGGGGATTACATTTTAAAGTAAACTCCCCAACACTGGTGATGAAGAACAGAGTTTGAACACGAGAGAAAACGTCCAGAACGTTCGATCCTGCACGACTTCGCTCTTTAATAAACGTCAGGAAAAGGTCATTTTGAAACTTTGGATCAATCAAACTCTGTGTCAAATATCTGAGCACGAACGATTTATCCAAACAAAGATTCATAAATATTAAATTCAACACGTGTATAAAGTCTGAGATCAAATGAGAAGTTTGTTTTTGTTTTTTTTTTTTACCTTTTTGTAGTAGAGCTGCGTCATGGGATTCATCTGGACTCTGCAAGAAACAAACACAAACTGATTTTAGGGAAAAAAAAATTCAAACTCAAACTCAGCGCGTGATTGGACAGAGAGACGAACAGGCGACCAATCAGAGCAGACTTACGTTTTTAAAAAGTCCACCTACTTTTTTTTTTAGATTTTTGTGAATTTGAAATAAAAAGATCCAAGTAAACAGACACCGAGATACTTTTCAAATACAACAAAATAATAAACATTTCATAAACACAAACTTAATTAATAATAAAAAAAAAAAAGAGCATATTAAGAAAGAGAAAATAAAATTAGAAAATACTTAAAATGCCGATAAGTGAATTATATTCTCTGTATTTAAAACCCACAGAACAACTTTAAAACATTAAACGTATTATTATTATTATTATATTATTATTATTATTATTATTATTATTATTATTATTAAACGTAAATGTAAATGTAGAGACGACCAATCACAGCCCAGACTGTCTACGTCATTTCAGTGTGTAGAACATTTCTGAGGTGAACGTTCCTTGACGATTTGACGCACGATTATAAATTGGTCTTGAAGATTTATTGACATTGACCAGGTACAACTGCCCCCTACAGGTGAGACGGTGTAAATGCTCCTGTCACAGAGACACTGGTGGATTCACCGACTGAAAACTGCGACGCCTCATGGACGTGAACTCAGACCTGAGGTGTTTTTGTGACATGATCCAACTGTTTTATGTAAACAACAGTGAACAGTTGTTTTCTTGTTGTAGAACAGGCTGATCTCACTGGGTGACATCATCACTGGGTGACATCATCATCACTGGGTGACATCATCACTGGGTGACATCATCACTGGGTGACATCATCACTGGGTGACCTGTCCGTTGGTGGGGACATGAGGCACTTTGGAACATTTTGGTCCAAAGCAAGAAAAATGATCTGATGAAAGTCTTTTTACAAAAATGGAATTAAAAAAAAAAAAAAGGGGAAGGGGGGGGGGACTAAACCAGGACTAAACCAGGACTAAATGAGGACTACACCAGGACTAAACCAGGACTAAATGAGGACTACACCAGGACTAAACCAGGACCAGGACTAAAGCAGGACTAAAACCAGGACTAAACCAGGACTAAACCAGGAACTAAACCAGGACTAAAGCAGGACTAAACCAGGACTGGAAAGCAGACTAAAGCAGGACTAAAGCAGAAACTAAACCAGGACTAAAGCAGGACTAAACCCAGGACTAAACAGGACTAAAAGGAACTAAGCAGGACTAAAAGCAGACTAATCCAGAACTAAACCAGGACCAGGACTAAACCAGGAATAAACAGGACTAAGCAGGACTAAAGCAGAAACTAAAACCAGGACTAAAGCAGGACTAAACCAGGACTAAAGCAGGACTAAACCAGGACTAAACCAGGACTAAACCAGGACTAACAGGACTAAAGAACTAAACCAAGGACTAAACCAGGACTAAACCAGGACTAAACCAGGACTAAACCAGACTAAACAGGACTAACTAAAGCAGACTAAACCAGGAACTAAACCAGGACTAAAGCAGGACTAAAAGCAGGACTAAACCAGGACTAAACCAGGACTAAACCAGGACTAAACCAGGACTAAACCAGGACTAAACCAGGACTAAACCAGGACTAAAGCAGGACTAAACCAGGACTAAAGCAGGACTAAACCAGGACTAAAGCAGGACTAAACCAGGACTAAAGCAGGACTAAAGCAGGACTAAACCAGGACTAAAGCAGGACTAAAGCAGGACTAAACCAGGACTAAAGACTAAACCAGGACTAAACCAGGACTAAACCAGGACTAAAGCAGGTCCATGTGTGTGTTCTAGTCTCTGTGTCTCATTCAGGTTCTTTTCTGTCAGTGGGACTTTTTCAGTTTTAGTATCGACACCAGTGAAAACGAGGATCATAGTTTCGATATTGTTTTTTGTACCGATTAGTCTCAGATTTTCAGTTCTCGTCTTCGTCCTTCACTGATCTTTCTGTTTGTTCGTGGCTGAAGTCCAGATGTGGCTGCAGGTTTGGACGTTTCACACAGAGACGAGGAAAAAAAAAAAAAAACTGCGTCTGATGTAATTGTGGAGAAAGACCAGTTCAGGGTTTGGTCACATTTAAAGGAGCAGACGACCAGACTCCACCTGACCTGGAGTTTAATCCTCAAAAACACAAACACAACTCCACTTTTGATTCATTCATTCACACGTTTGTCGACATCTACAAATACTCCAAAAGTACAAATACTCCAAAAGTCCAAATACTCCAAAAGTCCAAATACTCCAAAAGTCCAAATACTCCAAAAGTCCAAATACTCCAAAAGTACAAATACTCCAAAAGTCCAAATACTCCAAAAGTCCAAATACTCCAAAAGTCCAAATACTCCAAAAGTCAAGAAGTCAAAAAATAAATAAAATAAAATAAAATATTACAATGAACATGACAAAATTGTGTAAAATAGAACTTTTAAAACATGCAAACGTGGACTAAACCAGGACTAAACCAGGACTAAACTAAACCAGGACTAAACCAGGACTAAACCAGGACTAAACCAGGACTAAACTAAACCAGGTCTAAACTAAACCAGGACGAAACCAGAACTAAACCAGGTCTAAACTAAACCAGGACTAAACCAGGACTAAACCAGGTCTAAACTAAACCAGGACTAAACTAAACCAGGACTAAACCAGGTCTAAACCAGGACTAAACCAGGTCTAAACCAGGACTAAACCAGGACTAAACTAAACCAGGACTAAACCAGAACTAAACTAAACCAGGACTAAACCAGACTAAACTAAACCAGGACTAAACCAGGTCTAAACCAGGACTAAACCAGGTCTAAACCAGGTCTAAACCAGGACTAAACCAGGACTAAACCAGGACTAAACCAGGTCTAAACCAGGTCTAAAACTAAACAGGACTAAACCAGGACTAAACCAGGTCTAAACCAGGACTAAACCAGGACTAAACCAGGTCTAAACTAAACCAGGACTAAACCAGGTCTAAAACTAAACCAGGACTAAACCAGGACTAAACCAGGTCTAAAAAAAAAGAGTGAAATCAAAATAAAACTTTTCGTTCTGGTTTTTCGTTCTGACTCTGTGTTTTTTTTCTCTGATTTTCTGCTCCACTTTCAGACTTTCTCATTATTTATCCTCTTTTCTCTCTTTCCACTCCGCCGCTTCTGTCGCTCCTCTACTTCTCCTCACCCTCCTCCTCTCTCTCTTTCTTCCCTCCTCTTTTTCACACCTCCTTTTCTCCCTCCTCTCTCCATCAATCCCTCCTTTTCTCTCTCTCCTCCTCCCTCTCTCCCTCTCTCCTGATCCTTTTTACTCTTTCTTTCTTTCTCTCGCCTTTTCTCACTCTTCCGTCTCTCTCCTTCAATCTCCTTCTCTCTCTCTGTCTCTTTCTCCATTCATCCCTCGTTCACCTCCTTTACCCTCGTCTCTCCTCCTCCCTCTCCCCTTCCTTCCTCTTTTCTCTCCTTCTCTCTCTTTCTTCTTTCCTCTCTCCCCTTTTTCTCTTGCTCCATCCCTCCTTGTCTCCTTCCCTTCTTTGTTTCCCCTATCCCTCCCCTCCCTCCCTTTTTTTTCCCTCCCTCCTCCCTCCTTTTTCCCCCTCTCTCTCCCTCCGGCTACACTTCCTCTTTCTCCTTCCCTCCTTTTCTCCCTCTCTCCTTCCCTCTCTGCCTCGGGCCACACTTCTCCTTCTCTCCCTTCCTCCTTCCCTTTCCCTCTCTTCTTCCCTCTCTCCCCCCTTTTACCTTCTCCCCATCCCTCCATCTCTCTGTTCCTCCCTCCCTTGGACTCCACTTCCTCTCTCTCCTTCTCTCCTTTTCTCCCTCCCCCCCTTCCCTCTTTCCCTCCCTCTCTCCTTCTCTCCTTCCCTCTCTCCCCCTTTTACCTTCTCTCTCTCCATTCCTCCCTCCCTCTCTCTCCTTCTCTAACTCCCTCTGTTTCTCCCTCCCTCTCTTCCCTCTCTACCTCTCTCTCTCTCTCTCTTGGGCTACACTTCTCCCTCTCTCCCTCCCTTTTCCTTCCCTCTACCCTTCGCACTTCCTCTCTCCCTCCTTCTCTCCCTCCTCTCTCTCCTTCCCTCTCTCCCCCTTTTACCTTCTCGTCGTTCCTCCCTCCCTTGGGCTACACTTCCTCTCTCTCCTTCTCTCCTTTTCTCCCTCTCTCCTTTCTCCTCTCCCTCACGTCACACTTCTCCCTCCCTCCTTCTCTCCTTCCCTCCCTCCTCTGTCACCTTCTCTCCCTCCCTCTCTCCTTCCTTCCCTCCTTCCTTCTCTCCGTTCTGCCTGAGCACATCTGCCTTTTGCATTTTTCAGTTTTCTCTCTCACGCTTCGCTCGTCCGCCTCTTCTCCTTTATTTCATTTTGCGTCGTTCTTTTTTGTCCTCCTCTCCTCTCCTCTCTTCTCCTCCGTCTGATCCTCTCGGTCTCTCCGTTCCCCCCGGCCCCGTTTCACCTCCGAACATCCAAAAATCCACGGTTAAAGCTGCACCGTGGAACTTTTTCCCGACGCTTTTCTTCTCTGGGATGTGATTGAATAAATGTAAAGTGGAGCTGTTTAAAGTCACACTGCGGGACATTCCAGACGGGGCGGCGGCGTCTCCGTGGAAACGAGCAGGCGACGGGACCCGCAAACGGAAAGTTACGCAGTGAATTTATAAGTAAGTCCAGCATCGGAGCTTTTCTCCTGCTGGTCCAGCTCCAGACTCCAGATACAGCTCCGAGTGTTTGAGGTGAAAGTGAAAGTGAAAGTGAAAGTAAAAGTCAAAAAACTCATTTTTCTTCTTGGTTCTTTAATTAAAATGTCGCTCGTCACCGAACACAACTCCAGACTCAAACTACTCAGCGACTCAGCAACTACTACAGTACTACAGAAAACTTTTTTCTTAAGGTCTTATACGTGTTTTATTACAAATGTGGACAGACGAGTGTAGTACTGTAGTAGTAGTACTAGTAGTTACTAGTAGTTGTACACTTGTAGTAGTAGTAGTAGTTGTTGGCTAGAAGTAGTAGTGGTTAGTAGTTAGTAGTAAAAGTACTAACTGTAATAGTAGTAGTTGGCTAGAAATAGTAGTAGTAGTAGCAGTAGTAGTAGTAGTAGTAGTAGTAGTAGTAGTAGTAGTAATAGTAACAGTAGTGTAGAAGTAGTAGTAGTAGTAGTATTTAGTAGTTGTATGTTGGTAAGAGTGGTAATAGTAGTACTGGCAGTAATATTAGTTGCAGTAGTAATAGTAGTAGTAGTAGTAGTAGAAGTATTGGCAGTAGTATTAGTTGCTGTGGCAGTAGTAGCAGCAGTAGTAGTAGTAGTAGTAGTAGCAGCTAGTAGTAGTAGTAGTAGTAGAAGTATGTAATACTAGTAATAGTAGCAGTATCAGCAACTGTCTGTTTATGACACACAACAACACACAACACTACACACACAGTACTGCAGGGACTGGGACTGGTTTAGACTTGGTTTAGATCTGGTTTAGTCCAGATTGAGTCCTGGTTTAGTTCTGTCTTAAACCTCCTGCTCCAGTTCACTCTAAACACTGAGGAAAGGTTCTGTTCTGTTTTATCAGTGGAACTGAACCAGGACTAAACCAGAACTAAAGCAGGACTAAAACAGGACTAAACCAGGACTAAACCAGAACTGAACCAGGACTCACTGTCAGGACAGGTCAGGAGTTGTGCCCGTAGGTGAAAGATCCGGACCAGAGCTACACGCTGCGTGGAGGCAAGTGCAGCGCTCTGCGGACACGGGCTCGGGGTTCTCCCTCTCTCTTAAGTCCAAGATTAGTCCTGGTGTAGTCCTGATTTAGTCCTGACCCACCCTCGTTAAGACCATTTAACGAGTTTTCCATGTAAACCTCAATTCAGAATTATTATTTCAATTCGGAATTAGTCGGAATTAAATCTCTCATGTAAACGTGGCGACTGCAGTTTGGGTCCGTCCTTGCACAAAATCTCGATGACACACAGTCTCGCAACTACAGCCCACCTGATTATTTCCGTGTAAACTCCAAGAAGAATATTTTAATCCTGAACTATTTAATTCAGAACAATTAATTCGGATTTTTTAAAAAAACATCAAACAACTGTCACAGTTAGAACAGAATGATCCACAAGCACAAAATGTCTGATTTAACTGTCACACGTCACATATTTAGATCACCATGTTTATTTTACGGTTTTTGAACACGTTATATTCACTAAAAACAACGTATTAACATGTTTTATATGTTCTGCTCTCTGCGCTAAGTCACTCCCCCTTCAGAGCACCACCGTAGCACACTCAGCGTCCACACTCCTGCTCCGCATCATCAGGTTTGTGCGGTTTTGTGTCGTGTTTTTGTGTGTTTGTGGAGAGTGTCGTGTGGGGAGTAGGGAGGGTCGTGGGCTTGTGGGCGGAGCCTCGTACACACTCGTACGTCTAGCCCCGCCCCCTCCCTCTCCTCTCGGTGTGGTGCTGTGTGACTCCTGCGTCTCTGCTTCTCCGTCTCCGGTTTCACACTTTGGTTCGGATGATGGATCACTTCAGAACAAACTCGTCTGCGGCCGAGATTAGACTTTTCATTTTCTATTCCTCTCTCCATCCCTCCATCCCTCCATCCCTCCATCCCTCCATCCCTCGCTCCGTCTCTCCGCCCTCTGGTCTGCACCGTTTCAATCCATCATTTGGGGTTTGTTTGTTTTTTTTTTATTTTATTTAGTTATTTATTTTTGTCCCTGTGGCCTGAAGTCTCCAAACTTTTCAGCCTCTTCTAAAAGTCTTATACGTGTTTCATTACAACTGTGGAGTAGTAGTAGTAGTAGTAGTAGTAGTAGTAGTCTTGTAGTAGTAGTCGTATAGTAGTCTTGTAGTAGTAGTTGTAGTAGTCTTGTAGTAGTAGTAGTCTTGTAGTAGTCTTGTAGTAGTAGTAGTAGTAGTCTTGTAGTAGTAGTAGTAGTAGTAGTCTTGTAGTAGTAGTAGTCTTAGTAGTAGTCTTGTAGTAGTAGTAGTAGTAGTAGTAGTCTTGTAGTAGTAGTAGTAGTAGTAGTCTTGTAGTAGTAGTAGTAGTAGTAGTAGTCTTGTAGTAGTAGTCTTATAGTAGGTCTTGTAGTAGTAGTCTTATAGTAGTCTTGTAGTAGTCTTGTAGTAGTAGTAGTAGTTGTAGTCTTGTAGTAGTAGTAGTAGTAGTAGTCTAGTAGTAGTAGTAGTCTTGTAGTAGTAGTAGTAGTCTAGTAGTAGTCTTAGTAGTAGTAGTAGTAGTCTTAGTAGTAGTAGTAGTAGTAGTAGTCTAGTAGTAGTAGTAGTAGTCTAGTAGTAGTAGTCTAGTAGTAGTAGTCTAGTAGTAGTAGTAGTAGTAGTAGTCTTGGTAGTAGTAGTTGTAGTAGTCTTGTAGTAGTAGTAGTAGTAGTAGTCTAGTAGTAGTAGTAGTAGTCTAGTAGTAGTCTTAGTAGTAGTCTTATAGTAGTCTTGTAGTAGTAGTTGTAGTAGTCTTGTAGTAGTAGTAGTAGTAGTAGTCTTGTAGTAGTAGTAGTAGTCTTAGTAGTAGTCTTGTAGTAGTAGTAGTAGTAGTCTTGTAGTAGTAGTAGTAGTAGTAGTCTTGTAGTAGTAGTTTGTAGTAGTCTTGTAGTAGTAGTCTTATAGTAGTCTTGTAGTAGTAGTAGTAGTAGTCTTAGTAGTAGTAGTAGTCTTATAGTAGTCTTGTAGTAGTAGTAGTAGTAGTAGTAGTAGTCTTGTAGTAGTAGTAGTTAGTAGTCTTGTAGTAGTAGTCTTGCAGTAGTAGTAGTAGTAGTAGTATTGGCAGTAGTATTAGTTGTAGTACTACTGGAAACTCTTTTTTTCTTAAATTAGTAGTAGTACTAGTAGTTACTAGTAGTTAGCAGTAGTAGTAGTTGGCTAGAAGTAGTAGTGGTTAGTAGTTAGTAGTAGAAGTACTAATTGTAATAGTAGTAGCTGGCTAGAAATAGTAGTAGTATCAGTAGTAGTAGTAGTTGGCAGTAGTAGTAGTAGTAGTAGTAGTAGTAGTAGTAGTAGTATTTAGTAGTTGTGTGTTGGTAAGAGTGGTGATAGTAGTACTGGCAGTAATATTAGTTGCAGTAGTAGTAGTAATAGTAGTAGAAGTATTGATAGTAGTATTGGCAGTAGTATTAGTTGCTGTGGTAGTAGTAGTAGTAGTAGTAGTAGTAGTAGTAGTAGTAGTATAGAAGTGTTTTTTCCTAACTCTGGGCAAATGCCAAAGAGAAAAGTTGTGTTTTTTTTTTTGTTTTTGTGTGTTTTGAGTAAGGATTTAAAGTACTCTAGTGGCAGTAGTATTCTGTAGTAGTAGTATTTGCAGTAGTAGTAGTAGTAGTAGTAGTAGTAGTAGTAGTAGTAGTAGTAGTAGTAACTGCATTATCATTTAACCTTTTTATCCTTTCTCGGCTTGTGCAACGAAATAAGTGCTAGGTGGAAGTAGAGTTGTAGTGGTAGTAGTAGTAGTAGTAGTAGTAGTAGTAGTAGTAGTAGTAGTAGTAGTAGTAGTAGTAGTAGTAGTAGTAGTAGTAGTAGTAGTAGTAGTAGTAGTAGTAGTAGTAGTAGTAGTAGTATCAGTATAAGTATCAGAGCTCTTGACTTTGGTTTTAATCTGAACACAAATTGAACCCAAACAAACGGAGCATTAACATGAACACAAGGACAAACACAAAAGATAATGTGCACTCACTCCCTCCTCCCTCATCCCTCTCTCCTTCTCTCCTTCTCTCTTTCTCTCTCTCTCTCTCTCTCTTCTCTCTCTCTCTCTCTTTCTCTTGTTCTCGTTGTCACTCGGATGAAAAAGGGTTGTGAAAGGTCGACGTTGGGTCAAAGTGGAATCTTAATCAAGATCTTAATTAGCGGCGAACACGAGGAGACGACGACGACGAGGACGAGGAGGAGGAGGAGAGAGAGGGAGGAAGGACGCTAAAGAGGAGAGAGAGAGGGAGGAAGGACGCTAAAGAGGAGAGAGAGAGAGGGAGGAAGGACGCTAAGAGAGGAGAGAGAGGAAGGAAGGAAGGACGCTAAGGAAGGACGCTGAGAGAGAGAGAGAAGGAAGAAGGACGCTGAAGAGGAGAGAGAGAGGAGGAAGGAGGACGCTAAAGAGGAGAGAGAGGAAGGAAGGACGCTGAGAGAGGAGAGAGAGAGAGGAAGGAAGGACGCTAAAAGAGGAGAGAGAGGAAGGAAGGACACTAAGAGAGGAGAGAGAGGAAGGAAGGACGCTAAGAGAGGAGAGAGAGGAAGGAAGGATGCTAAGAGAGGAGAGAGAGGAAGGAAGGATGCTAAGAGACGAGAGAGAGAGGAAGGAAGGATGCTAAAGAGGAGAGAGAGGAAGGAAGGACGCTAAGAGACGAGAGAGAAGAGGAAGGATGCTAAGAGACGAGAGAGAGGAAGGAAGGACGCTAAGAGACGAGAGAGAGGAAGGAAGAAACAGAGAGGAAGGACAGAGGAGACAATGAGGAGAAAGAGAAAGAGAGAGGAAGGAAGGATGCTAAGAGACGAGAGAGAGAGGAAGAAGACGCAAGAAGAGAGAGAGAGAGAGAGAGAAGAGAAACAGAGAGGAAGGACAGAGGAGACAATGAGGAGAAAGAGAAAGAGAGAGGAAGGAAAGACGCTAAGAGACGAGAGAGAGAAAGAGAGAGAGAGAGAAGAGGAAGGAATGCGAGAGAGAGAGAGAGGAGAGAGGAGAGAGAGAGAGAAAGGACACTAAAAGAGAAGAGAGAGAGAAAGAGAGAGAGAGAGAGAGAAAGGAGAGAGAGAAAGAGAGAGAGAGAGAGAGAGAGAGAAAGGAAGAGAAGAAGAGAGGAAGAAGAGGAGAGAGAGAGAAAGGAAGCTAAAAGAGAGAGGAGAGAGAACACGAAGAGAGAGGAGAGAGAGAGAAAGAAGAGGGAGGAAAGGAGAGAGGAAAGGAGGGAGGAGGGAGCGAGAGTGTTTGAAGGAGAGAGGAAGCGAGCTGAGGAAGCGAGCTGAGGAAGCGAGCGGAGGATCTCAGGAGGGTTTAGGAGGGTTTGGGACATAAGGATTTGGATTTGGACGGATTTAGACACAAACAGAGACTCGAGGAAACAGAAGAAGAAGGAGAAGGAGACGACGGGATTTAAACTCTCTGCACTTTGAATCAATTACACAGGATCACAGAACGACCGAAGAATCCTACAAGTACAAGTACAAGTACAAGTACAAGTACAAGTACTCAGCAGTAGTAGTAGAAGTAGTGATTGATTTTTTAAAAACCAAAATCTCGTCATTCTAAAAACACTTCTTCATCATTTATAATCCAGAAACGAGACGACTTTGCTGCAGTAAATAAAATGTTCCTCAAATCAAAAAAACAAAGGAGAGTAAAAAACAAAATGAGGTCACAGGAGGAAACTGGGTTCAGCGCCGGGAGCGAAGGAGCCGCTCGTCCTCTGTTCTCTGATCAGACTCACATTTACATACAGACGTGTTTGATTCTTCAACTTCAAATAAATGTCGTTTCTCACATCGTAAAATCAAGACTTTTAAATTAAACTCGTAATTATGACTTTCTGTGAGAATTTATTATTTTTTTCATTTAAAGGAGACAGAAACAGAAAACTATAAGAACGTCTCGGTTCATTTGTTTTTCTAAAATGCAAAATCTGTGTTTTATCTTTGTTTACACACAGTTTCCAATAGTAGAAGTAGTAATAGAAGTAGTAAGAAGTAGACGAAAGGCCAAAATGAATACAAACTAGAGCCTGACCCATATATCGGTTGGCTGATATTATCGGCCGATATGTTTGCTGATAGGGGCCGATATTTCACGTGGGCATGTTACACCTCATTATAAATCTTAAGACTCTCCACATTCTGTTCATTTAATCCAATTTACAGACAAATGTTCAAATATGTGGCTCCACATCAGTATTTATCTGTGGAGTCATTTGTCTGTGTGTCGTACTGTCCCTGAACACACCACAGAGTCACGTACTGTCCCTGAACACACCACAGAGTCACGTACTGTCCCTGAACACACCACAGAGTCACGTACTGTCCCTGAACACACCACAGAGTCACGTACTGTCCCTGAAACACACCACAGAGTCACGTACTGTCCCTGAACACACCACAGAGTCACGTGTGTTTGTTTACACTTGCAGACTCAGATCCAAACACTGAGATTATTTTCTTTTTACAGACAGTCGGTTTGAGTCTGGATTAAAAGGACATTTGATTAGTTCAGACTTGTGATGTGGGAGGAGCCTGTGTGAGGCTGAGTGTTGAAATATGTCGACTTTGAAGTTAGTTTTGGTTATTTGTTAGTGATGATCTGCTGTAGCTCCCGCACATAAACAGTCTGTTTTCTATTGGTCTATTGTAAAGTTATATAGATATTGTTTGTATATTTGTGACTGGAGCTGCATTGATGTAAATGAGCTGTGAACAGATGTGTGAATGATCGACATTTACACATATAATGAATTACCGCGGTGCGCAACATTTACAGCTAAAGGCTAAGAGTGGTAGTTTTTTTACTAACTAGTAGTGATGGGTCGGTCGCTCTTAGATCCGGCTCTTTGAAGCGAACGACGGGAGCCGGCTCCTTATTGGGAGTCGTGTTTTCTCTTTCTCTCACTTTTTTTCTCTTCACGTCGCGTTCAGACTTGTTGGAGTTTGACAGCGACAGCGGCTCAAAACGAAACTTTCAGAAATCTGCATGTGCATAGGAGAGAAAAATGTGCATGTTTGTCTGTAGTTCAGCATAAAATAAATAAAACAGAACTAATCTTGAGAGAGACAGAGAGATAGAAACTGAGTCCTGACACTCCCTGGTTCTGGTTCAGTTCTGATTTAGTCCTATTTTACACATGGTTTAAATCTGGTTTAGTCCTTTTTCAGTCCTGGTTCAGTCCTGGTTCAGTCCTGCTTTAGTCCTGCTTTAGTTCTGCTTGCAACAAAACAATCCCAACCGCTTGGGAGCCGAAAGAGCCGGCTGCTTTTAGTGAGCCGAGCCGAAAGAGCCAGTTCCCTAAAAACAACTGGAATCCCCATCACGAGTGTTTAGAATGTGATGACTTTATTCCACAGACTCATATTTAACACACACAGAGTGAAAAAGTGTCGACCAAAATGACGGGGCTCAAAGCAGCAGTTCCAGAGAGAAGAGCAAAGGTTTTGAATCAAACTTCTTCACGACGTCCGGAAATTGTGGAAATTCCGGTTAATGGTTTTCCACATCTCTAGGACCATAAACACGAGTTGAGTTTGTTGTGTGACTAATGCTGCTCGTTGTTTCATTTAAGCTTTGGTCTTTCTTTTCTTGATAGTCGTGGATAAAAAAAACGTTCGCCGGAAGTTCAGTAAATCTACATCGGGACACTTCTGGACGTTGTGAAAAAGTTCTGCTGGAGCCAGAGTCGATGGAGCTGGACTCGCGCCCGTGCTCACTTCCTGTTTGGAAAGCGGGGCTGGAGGGTTTTCGCTCGGGTCTGAGGATGAAGAGGAGGATGAAGAGGAGGATGAAGAGGAGGATGAAGAGGAGGATGAAGAGGAGGATGAAGAGGGTTTGGGACACAAGGATTTGGATTTGGACGGATTTAGACACAAACAGAGACTCGAGGAAACAGAAGAAGAAGGAGACGGGATTGAAACACTTTGAATCAATTACAGGAGATTTAACAGTGGATCTGTGCAGACGCTCTCCTGGAGGTGTGACGCTAACTGTGCGCACTGCTCTGTCTGAAGAGCGGAGTAAAAAATAAATAAAAATTGCCTTTACTGTTTATTCCTTCCAAACAAGTAACAGAACAGTAAAGTACAAACAGAGTTAATCTGCCTCTTTAACAAATATACTACATTTATTTGTTCTGATTTTGGTAAACGTGGCCGTGGTTCTGAGCTCAAATCGGCTGTTTTGGAATTTTTGGAAATATTCTGTCATGATTTTGACGAGAGATTGTTGTTTATTTTGAGCATGAGTCTGATTGGTCTGGTGTTAATGTTCAGATCTTTGTTTATGGACAAAATAACGGAATAAAAACCCTAGGATCATGTAGAACAAAAAATAAAAAATAAAAAAAAATTCAGTATTATTGGGTTTAATTGAAAAAGCCTGTAGGCTGTAAATGACAAAAAGGGGTTCATCAATTTTGGTAAGTCACAAATTAAATATGTCATTTTAAAGAGAATCCTTCACGAAAAAAAAAAAAAAAAAAGAAAAAAAAAATTTAAAGATTTTTTAAACTGTCACAAAATAAAAAAAAAATCTAAAACTTTTTTTTTTTTTTTTTCCCCCAAATTTACTTTATTCAAAAACAAAACAAAAAAAATGTCCCAAATTCCATATTCACCCTGAACATCCCGAGTGTCGGACGTTCACACTGTGAGAGTGTAAATCTGCACGTCCACTCAGGTGGACGACGTCCAAAAACTCCTCTTATTTTAAAGTCATGTTTCGTCAAAAAAACCTTCGTCATCGCCTTCGTCATCCCCCCACCCCCACCCCCCTCCACCACAGAATTTTTTATTTTTTTTTTGTACTGAAACATTATTTAAAGTAAGAGCAGCTTTTGGACACTTTCCATCTGAGTGTTGTGCTTTTCCTCGTCTGCAGGTCTGTGTGTTATTTGTTCATTTGTTTTTCAAAATAAAACCAAAAATAAGAAAAAAAAAATAATTTTCTTTGTTATTTGTCTTCAAAACCAAAAAAAACCCCAAAAAACAATCATGATTTTTTTTTTTCAGTTTTTGATTTTGTGTTTAAAAACTGACTAAACCAGGACTGGAAACCAGGACTAAACCACTGGAACTAAACCAGGACTAAACCAGGACTACTAAACCAGGGAACCAGGACTAAACCAGGACTGAACCAGGACTAAACCAGGACTAAACCAGGACTAAACCAGGACTAAACCAGGACTAAACCAGGACTGAACCAGGAAACCAGGACTAAACCAGGACTAAACCAGGACTAAACCAGGACTAAACCAGGACTGAACCAGGAAACCAGGACTGAACCAGGAACCAGGACTGACTAAACCAGGACTAAACCAGGACTAAACCAGGAACCTGGGACTGAACCAAGACTAAACTAGGCCTAAAACAGGACTAAACCATTTTCAGTCCTGGTCTGGTCCCAGTCTTCGTCCCGGTCTGGCCCTGGTCCTGTTCCCGGTCTCTGTCCCGATCTCAGTCCTCGTCTCAGTTCTGGTCCTGGTCCCGGACTTGGTCTTGGTTCAGTCCTGGTTTAGTTCTGGTTCAGTCCGTTATCCGTTTTTTTTTTTTTTTCATTTTTCATTTAAACACAAAATCGAAAACTGAAAAAAAATGAATCTTTATCTGTTTTTTTTTTTTTCATTTTGGTTTTGGAGACAAATAATGAAGAAAATTGTTGTTTTTTCATTTTCTTATTTTTGTTTTTATTTTGAAAAACGAATGACTGAATGACACACAGATCCTTGTACCGTTTGTTCTTTTGAATTTCAATTAAGAACGAAAAACAATAAAATTGGAAGAACAGCTTGTTCAATTTTCTGTTTTATTTTTTATTTTTTTTTTAAATGAAAGTTTATTTCAAATTAAACCAATCAACAAACAGTCTCGGTGCCAATTTTAATTTAGATTTGATTCTGTCTGGTGCCAAAAAGTGAAATTCACTTTGTCAACTAAGTTTATTTGGTCGGTTTCAAATTGAGTTTCTCCTTTTGTCGTGGATTTTACCGAAACGACCGAGATTTTAAACAAAACTTTTCTCTCTGGTTTGTCTGAAGTTTTGAGTCACCGTGAATCTAAAATAAAAATAAAAACTTTTATTATAGTTCTGTTATTATTTTATTCTAACTTATTAACGTCAAATAAACCAGAGAAAATAAAATACCAAAATTAAAACAGGCACGAGACTGTTTTTTAATTGGTTTAATTTGAACTAAACTGAAAATTAATTATTGGAAATTGAGGTCGAAATCTGTTTTTATTAGTTTGACACGAAATCAAATAAACAGTTTCTTAAATTGTTTTTCGTTCTTAATTGAAATGGAAAAGAACATGTGTGGTTTCTGTTTCCGCGCACACTAAAATAAAAAAATAAAAAAAGGAAAAAAAATAAAATAAAATAAAAAATGTCAAAAATGTAATTATCTTTCTTTTTCTTTCTTTTTTTTTTTTTTTTTTAATTCATATGTACAAAAACTGGCACCTCAGGAGTAAAAAAAAAAAAAAAAAAAGTTAATTTATAATCCCAATATATTATTTTAGAAAAGAACCATTCACAAAAAAAAAAAAAAAAAAAAAAAAAAAAAAAAATTTTTTAAAAAGATCTCTGAAAAATATGACGATTTTATTTAAAAAACATAATGAAAATATGAAATATGAAAAACAAAATACAGAATTTGTAAGAAACACACCGGAGTTACACAATCCATCTGAGCTTGTTCAACTCTGTGAAAACGAATGCAACAAAAAAAACAACAACACTTTAACAACAACTAGCATGCCGACCGCGCACTTCCAGATCCTCAGACAATAAAACCTGCTGCTGATTTTGACACAGATTTGTGCTGGAACAGAAACAACCGAGTGATTTTTATTTATTGATTTATTTTTTCCCAGCTGTTTGTATTTGTGTATTTGTCACTGTCACCTGCTCGTTTCTATGGATACGTCATGTCTCTGTCTGGAATGTTCCACAGTGTGACTTTAAACACCTCGACTTTACATTTATTCAGTTACAGGTGCAGGTTTTAAAGCTCAAAAATACCTCAAAAAACAAACATTGTGACCTGGTTTAGTCCTGGTTTAATTTTGATTTAGTTCTGGTTTAGTCCTAGTTTGGTCCTAGTTTAGTCCTGGTTCAGTCCTGTTATAGTCTTGATTTAGTCTTGATTTAAAAGTCCTGGTTTAGTCCTGGTTCAGTCCTGGTTTAAGTTTAGTCCTTCAGTCCTGGTTCAGTCCTGGTTCAGTCCTGGTTTGTTTTATAGTCTTGATTTAGTCTTGAGTCCTGTTTCCTGGTTTAGTCCTGTTTAGTCCTGGTTTAGTCCTGGTTCAGTCCTGGTTAGTCCTGGTTTAGTCCTGGTTCAGTCCTGTTTAGTCCTGGTTAGTCCAGTCTGGTTTAGTCCTGGTTTAGTCCTGGTTCAGTCCCGTTTAGTCCTGGTTCAGTAGTCCTGGTTTAGTCCTGGTTCAGTCCTGTTTAGTCCTGGTGGTTCAGTCTGGTTTAGTTTAGTCCTGGTTCAGTCCTGGTTCAGTCTGGTTTAGTCCTGGTCCTTCAGTCCTGGTTTAGTCTGGTTCAGTCCTGGTTCAGTCCTGTTTAGTCCTGGTTTAGTCCTGGTCAGTCTGGTTTAGTCCTGGTTAGTCCTGGTTTAGTCCTGTCCTGGTTCAGTCCTTGTTTTAGTCTTGGTTCAGTCCTGGTTTATTTCTGTCAGTCTGGTTCAGTCCTGGTTTAGTCCTGGTTCAGTTCTGGTTTAGTCCTGACAGACATTGTGACTCTGTGTGTGGGGGCTCTCCTCTCCACAGATGTGACCTGTCTCTCTCTCTCTCTCTCTCTCTCTCTGGTTCGGTCTCCGTGGAGACAGAAGCCGTTGCCGTGGCGACGCTGAGGCGTTTGTGGAGAGAATCGGAACGAGACAAAAAAGTGAAAGTGGAGCCGGACGCTGGGACGGAGAGAGAGAAAGAAAGAAGAAAGAGTCTAAAATTATCCTCCACCTCATCTCCATCCTCTCATCTCTCCATCCTCCATCCTCCATCTCTCCATCCCTCACCTCATCTCCATCCTCCACCTCATCTCTCCATCCTCCACCTCATCTCTCCATCCTCCACCTCATCTCTCCATCCTCCATCCTCCATCCTCTCATCTCTCCATCCTCCATCTCATCCTCCACCTCATCTCTCCATCCTCCATCTCCATCCTCCTCCACCTCATCTCTCCATCCTCCATCCATCCTCCACCTCATCTCTCCATCCTCCATCCATCCTCCACCTCATCTCTCCATCTCTCCATCCATCCATCCTCCACCTCATCTCTCCATCCTCCACCTCATCTCTCCATCCTCCACCTCATCTCTCCATCCTCATCCTCCATCTCATCTCTCCATCCTCCACCTCATCTCTCCATCCTCCACCTCATCTCTCCATCCTCCATCCATCCTCCACCTCATCTCTCCATCCTCCATCCATCCTCCATCCTCCATCTCTCTCATCTCTCCATCCTCCTCCATCCTCCATCTCTCTCATCTCCTCCATCCTCCACCTCATCTCTCCATCCTCCATCCATCCTCCACCTCATCTCTCATCTCCATCCTCCATCTCATCCATCCTCCATCCTCCATCCTCATCCTCTCCATCCTCATCATCCATCCTCCATCCTCCATCCATCCTCCATCATCTCCACTCTCATCCTCCATCCTCCATCCTCCATCCTCTCCATCCTCTCCATCCTCCATCCTCATCTCTCCATCTCTCCATCCTCCATCTCCTCCATCCTCATCCTCATCCTCCATCTCATCTCTCCATCCTCCACCTCATCTCTCCATCCTCTCCACCTCATCATCTCCATCCTCCATCTCCTCCATCTCTCATCTCCATCTCCATCCTCATCCTCTCCATCCTCCATCCTCCATCCTCATCTCTCATCTCTCCATCCATCCATCCATCCTCCATCCTCATCTCTCCACCCATCTCTCCATCCTCCCTCCACCTCTCCATCCTCCATCTCCTCCATCTCCATCCTCCATCTCTCCATCCATCCTCCTCATCCTCCACCCATCTCTCATCTCTCCATCCTCCTCCATCCTCATTCCTCATCTCCATCCTCTCATCATCTCTCATCCTCCATCCTCATCTCCTCCATCCTCCATCCTCCACCTCATCATCTCCATCCTCCATCCTCCATCTCTCCATCCTCCATCCTCCATCCTCTCCATCCTCCATCCATCCTCCACCTCATCTCTCCACCTCCATCCTCTCACCTCCATCTCTCCATCTCTCCATCTCCATCTCCTCCATCATCTCCACCCATCTCCTCCACCTCATCCTCCATCCTCTCCATCCTCCATCTCTCATCTCTCATCCTCCATCCTCCACCTCATCTCTCCACCTCCTCCATCCTCCACCTCATCTCTCCATCCCTCCTCCATCCTCCACCTCATCCTCTCTCATCCTCCATCCTCCACCTCATCTCTCCAATCCTCCACCTCATCTCTCCACCTTCTCCATCTCATCCATCCTCCATCCTCCATCCTCCTCCATCCTCCATCCTCATCTCCATCCATCCTCCATCCTCTATCCTCCACCTCCATCCATCTCCATCCTCCATCNCCACCTCATCTCTCCATCCTCCATCCTCCATCCTCCACCTCATCCTCATCCTCCTCATCCTCCATCTCCACATCTCATCCTCATCTCCATCCTCCATCCTCATCTCTCCATCTCATTCCTCCATCCTCCACCATCCTCCTCCATCCATCTCACCTCCACCTCATCCATCTCTCCATCCTCCATCCTCTCACCTCCATCCTCCATCCTCCATCCTCCATCCCTCCACCTCTCTCTCATCCTCCATCCATCCTCTCATCCTCCATCCTCCATCCTCCACCTCATCCTCATCCATCCTCCACCTCCTCATCTCCATCATCCATCCTCATCCTCCATCCATCCTCCACCTCATCTCTCCATCCTCCATCTCTCCACCTCCATCCTCCACCTCATCTCCATCCTCTCATCCCTCCATCTCCTCATCCTCCACCTCATCCTCCATCCTCCATCCTCCACCTCACCTCCATCTCTCCATCCTCTCATCTCTCCATCTCCTCATCTCTCCATCCTCCATCCTCCATCTCATCTCCACCTCATCTCCTCCATCCTCCACCTCATCTCCATCTCCTCCACTCATCTCATCTCTCCATCCATCCTCCATCCTCTCATCTCTCCATCTCATCCTCTCATCCTCTCCATCCTCCACCTCATCTCTCCATCTCTCCATCCTCCTCCATCCTCTCATCTCTCCATCCTCCATCCCTCTCATCTCTCCATCCTCCATCCTCCACCTCATCTCTCCATCCTCCACCTCCATCCTCTCATCTCTCATCTCATCCATCCCCATCCATCCTCTCATCCTCCATCCTCCTCCATCCTCCACCTCATCTCTCATCCTCCATCCTCCATCTCATCTCTCCACCTCCACCTCATCTCATCCTCTCATCCATCTCCATCTCTCCATCCTCCTCATCTCTCATCTCCACCTCATCTCTCCATCCTCCACCTCCATCCATCCTCCATCCTCCATCCTCATCTCCTCATCTCTCCATCCTCATCCTCCACCTCCATCTCTCCATCCTCCACCTCATCTCTCCATGCATCTCCACCTCATCCACCTCCACCTCATCTCTCCATCCTCCACCTCATCTCTCCATCCTCCATCCTCATCTCTCCACCTCATCTCTCATCTCCATCCTCCATCCATCCTCCATCCTCCATCCATCCTCTCCATTCCTCCTTCCATCATCTCTCCATCCTCCATCCATCCTCCACCTCATCTCTCCATCTTCCATCCATCCTCCACCTCATCTCTCCATCCATCTATCTGTCACTCTATCTATCCACCTCAACTCTCTCCATCTCTCCATCCATCTGTTTATCTATCATCCTCCACCTCATCTCTCCATCTCTCCCTCCATCTCTCAGTCATCTATCTATCCATCCCTCCATCCATCCCTCGCTCTGACTCTATCCTCCACCTCATCTCTCCACCTCTATCTATCACTCTGTCTCTCCATCCTCCACCTCAACTCTCGTGGGTCTATCTATCTCTCCATCTCTCTGTCTGTCTATCATTCTGTTCCTCCATCTCTCTATCTCTCTATTTCTCTATCGCTCCATTTCTCTCTCTCCATCTCTCCGTCTCTGTTTCTCCATCTTTGTTTCTCCGTCTCCATCTGTCTCTCCATCTCTTTATCTCTCCATCTCTCTGTTTCTCCATCCCTCCATCTGTCTGTTCTCAATCCATCTCTCTCTCTCTCTCTGCCTCTCATCATTTCTTTTCTCTTTCTGTCTCCATCTCTCCTTCCCTTGTCGTCTCTCTCCATCTGTCTTTCTCTCCCTCTCTCTTCATCCCTCCTTCTCTTTCTTCTTCTCTCTCCTTTCCTCCCGTCTCTCTCTCTCTTTCTCCCTCTCCTCTCTCCGTTTCCTTCCTTCCCTCCTTCTCCCTCCCTCTTGCTTTCTTCTCTCTCTCTTCTATCTTTCTCTCCCTTCCTTTCCCCCTTCTCTCTCTCTTCCTCCTCTCTTCCCCTCACTCCCTCTCTCTTCCTCCTTCTTTCACTCCTTCCTACCCTCTATACGTCCCTCTCCATTCCTCTTTCCTTCTCTCTCCACCCCTCTCTCTCTCTCTTTCTTCTCTCTCCTTCCTTCCCTTCTTCTCATTCTCTCTCTCTCTTCCCTCTCTTCTCTCCCTCTGTTGCGTCATCCCTCGTTCCTCCTCCTCTTTTTCTTCTCTCCTTTCCTCCCCTGTCTCTCTCTCTCTTTCTTCTCTTGTCTTTTCTGCCCACTCTTCTCTCTCTCTCTCTTTCTCCTCTCTTCATTTCCTTCCTTCTCCCTCCCTCTTGCTTTCTTCTCTCTCTCTTCTATCTTTCTCTCCCTTCCTTCCCCTCCCCCCTTTCTCTCTCCCGCTCTTCCTCCTTCTCTCTCCTTCTCTCTCTCTTCCTCTTCTCTCCTCTCTCTCCCTCCTTCTCCCTCCTCTCTCTTCCTCTTCTCTCCCTCTCTCTCTCTCTCTCTTTCTTCTCTCTCCTTCCTTCCCTTCTTCTCATTCTCTCCCTCCCCCCTTCTCTCTCTCCCTCCCTCCGTTGCGTCATCCCTCGTTCATTAGACGTGCTTCAGTATAATTGAGTTTGTTTCGCTACATCACTCTTCTTAATTGGTGCTCTCTCTCCTTTCTCTCTTTTTTTTCCTCCCTCGTTTCTTCGAGCGGCGACGCGCACGTGCACGTGAACGCGCACGTGCACGCTCACGCCAAACCAGCGCCGACGGAGAGAACGAGAGAGTAAAACGAGATAAACGACAAGAAGATCACGAAACACAGAGAGAGAGAGAGAGAAGAGAAAGAGAGAAGGTAGAAGGAAAAGATGGAGAGAAGGAGGGAGGGAGGAGAGGAGGAGGGAGAAGGAAAGAGTGAGAGAAGGAGGGGAGAGAGGAGGAGAAAGAGGAAAAGAGGAGGAGGGGTGGAGGAGAGAGAGAAGAGGGAGAGAAAGAGGAGAGAGAAGAGAGAATGAAATCAAAAGAAGAGGGAGAGACAGAGAGGGAGGGACAAAAGGAGAGAAAAAAGAGAGGAGAGAGAGAGCGAAAGAGAGAAGAGAGAGAGAAGAGAAAAGAAAAGAGAGAAGAGAGAGAGACGAGAGAGCGAAGAAAAGAGAGGAGAGAGAAGAAAAGAGAAGGAGAGAAGAGAGAAAGAGAGAAGAGAAAGAGAGAGAGAGAGAGAAAGAAAAAAGAGAGAGAGAATAGAAGAGAAAGAAAAGAAGAGAGAAAGAGAGAAGACAAAGAAGAGAGAGAGAAAAGAGAAGAGAAAAGAGAGAAAAAGAGGAGAAGAGAGAGAGGAGGAGAGAGGGACAAACACTGGAGGAACCTCATTCAGAAATGTTACAGAGTGAAGCTTTAATTTGAGTTTCATCCCTGAAAACTCTGAATCTGAATCAGAGATTCAGAGGAAAATATATTTGTATTTTTAGACGATTTTTAAAAATGTTATTTATTTTATTAAACTTCAATGTGACGAGACGAATCTGAAACACGTGACTGTGATGGACAGAAGAAAAAGAAGGAGAGAAGAGAGGGATGAGGGAGGAGGATGATTCTCTGAGCTCAGCCTCATTAAACCTGGAAAGAGCTTTGAAGTCTAAAAAAACAAATGAATAAAACAGACGGAGAAGAGAGAGAGAGAGAGAGAGAGAGAGAGAGAGAGAGAGGGACAGGGAGAAGAACAGGAGAAATGAGAAAGAACGAGAGAGTGACGAGAGAAGACTGATGAGGGATGGAGGGATGGGGGAGATGGAGAGAAAACAGGAAGAGGGAGAGAGGGACGAAGTGAGAGAGAGAGAGAGGAAAGAGATGGAGAGAGGGAGAGAGGGAGAAGAGAGATGGAGAGAGAGAGAAGAGAGATGGAGAGAGAGAGAAGAGAGATGGAGAGAGAGAGATGAAGAGAAAGAGAGAGAGAGAAGAGAGATGGAGAGAGGTAGATGAAGAGAAAGAGAGAGAGAGAAGAGAGATGGAGAGAGGGAGAAGACAGATGGAGAGAGAGATGAGCGATGACTGGGGAAAGAAGAAGAGGGAGGGTGGGATGAGGAGATGGAGAGAAAGAGGGAGAAAGAGATAAAGAGAGAGAGATGGACAGAGCAGCAGAGATCAGAACAGATGAGTGGATGGATGAAAAGAGAGATAGAAAGATAAATAAAAAGATAAAGCAGACAGACATGTTCTATCTCCATGGAGACAAAACCAGACGCAGTTCCAGGTCAGATCTGTGGAGAGGCGACTCCGCTCAAACTGTCACAATGTTTGATTTTCCTAAAACCAGGACCAACCTAGGACCAAACCAGGACTAAACCAGATCTAAAACCAAGCCCAAACCAAGACCAAACCAGGACAACTAAACCAACCAAAAAAAACCAAACCCAACTGACCAAACCAGGACTAAACTGAAAAACCAACTACTAAAACAGGACTAAACCAGGACTAAAACCAGGACTAACCAGGACTAAACCAGGACTAAACCAGGACTAAATCAGAACTAAACAGGACTAAAACAGGGACAAGGACTAAAACTAAATTCAGGACTAACAAGAACTAAATCAGACTAAACAGGACTAAAAACAGGGACTAAAGGACTAAACCAGGTCAGAATGTTTGTTTTTCTAGAGATTAACACAAACACAGTAGTTTTGCTTTAACTTGTTTTACAGGAGCTGAGAGGGACCGGGAGTCAAACCCACAACCTCCAGCTAAACCGGGACTAGACCGGGACTAGACCGGGACTGGACCGGGACTGGACTGGACTGGACCGACTGGACTGGACTGGACCGACCGGGACTGGACCGGGACTGGACCGGGACTGGACCGGGACTGACCGGGACTGGACCGGGGACTGGGGGACTGGACCAGACCGGGACTGGACCGGGACTGGACCGGGACTGGACCGGGACTGGACCGGGACTGGACCGGGACTGGACCGGGACTGGACCGGGTCTGGACCGGGTCTGGACCGGGTCTGTGTGCCGCAGTCGCCGGGCAGCTCGCTGTCGCTGACGCAGCTGTCCAGATGTAATCAAATTCAGTGTGTCTCTCCATCGCCGCCGCCGCCTCCGCCTCCCGTCGCCATGGAAACCAACATGCCCCCCCACACACACGGTCTACCCCCCCTCCTCCCCTTCCCCGACGACGGTTGCCGAGCAGGGGAAGCGTCTGGGGAGAGTGTGTCTGCGCCTGACACGTCTTAAAACACACGGAACAACATGAACCAACAAACACACCAGCAGGACTAAACCAGACCAGACCAGGACTAAACCAGGACTAAACCAGGACTAAACCAGGAAAACCAGGACTAAACCAGGACGGACTAAACCAGGACTAAACCAGGACTAAACCAGGACTAAAACCAGGACTAAACCAGGACTAAACCAGGACTAAACCAGGACTAAAACCAGGACCAAACCAGGACTAAACAGTAAACCAGGACCAAACCAGGACTAAACCAGGACAACCAACAGGACTAACCAGGACCAAACCAGGACTAAACCAGGACCAGGACTAAACCAGGACCAAACCAGGACTTAAACCAGACTAAACCAGGACTAGACCAGGACTAAACCAGGACAAACCAGGACTAAACAGGGACCAAACCAGGACTAACCAGGACTAAACCAGGACTAAACCAGGACCAAACCAGGGACTAAACCAGGACAAACCAGGACTAAACCAGGACTAAACCAGGACTAAACCAGGACTAAACCAGGACTAAACCAGGACTAAACCAGGACTAAGCCAGGACCAAACCAGGACCAAACCAGGACTAAACCAGGACAAACCAGGACCAAACCAGGGACTAAACCAGGACTAAACCAGGACTAAAACCAGGACCAAACCAGGACTAAAACCAGGACCAAACCAGGAAAGACAAACCAGGACTAAACCAGGACTAAAACCAGGACAAAACCAGGACTAAACCAGGACTAAACCAGGCCAAACCAGGACTAAACCAGGACCAAACCAGGACTAAACCAGGACCAAACCAGGACTAAACCAGGACCAAAACTAGGAGAAAACCAGACAAAACCAGGACTAAACCAGACCAAACCAGACCTAAAACAGGACAGGAAAACCAGGACCAAACCAGGAGAAAACTCAGACTGAACCAGGACTAAATCAGGACTAAACCAGGGCTAAACAAGGACTAAAACCAGGACCAAATCAGGAGAAAACCAGAACTAAAACCAAGACTAAACCAGGACTAAACCAGGTCTAAAACCAAGAGAAAACCTGGACTGATCCGGGACCAAACATGCGCCGAGAGACAAGAGGGAAAAGAAACCGACTCCAGCACAAACACGAAGAGACGGAAAACGCTGGAACCTCATAATTTCTCATAAATCTGACGTTAACATTTCGATTTTTAAAACAATTTTTTTCACCTTCAAAAATAAAACTGGAATTTCAACTTTTTCGCTCGTTTAAAAGAACAATTTTACAGTTTTTTAATCTGTCCTGATGTCGTTTCCTCGTCACAAACACAAACACAGACCTGGAGTTGTGTTTTGTTTTTTTTTTTTTTTCACACACTTCACTCTGTTCCACCTCGTGACGTCATCGTGTGGCGATACAGGAAGAGCTCCACTGTGTTTTTAAACTCCACAAAACCTTCACGAGAATCACCAGGACCAAGAGAAGAGAGAAGAAGAAAGAGGGATGAAGGATGGACAGATCTTTTTCTCTTTCTCTCTGAAGAGTTTCTCCTCTTCTCACGAAAACAAACGAGGGAAGGAAAGATCCGTGTTCACTCCGAGGTTTAGTGAACTCATCCATCTCTCTCTCTCTCCGTCCTGTCATCCCTCTTTTTCACTCTCTCCTCTCTTCACCTGCCTCCGTCTCACTCCTCTCTCTCTCTCTCTCTCTCTTTTCTCTGCCCACTTCTTCCACTCTCTTCTCCCTCTTTCTTTCTGTGTCCTTTCCTCCCACTCTCCTCCTCTTCCTCGCTCTCTCTCAGTCTGCCCCTTCCCTCCTTCCATTCTCTCTAAATGTCTTGCGTCACTCTTTCTCTCCTTTCTCTTCTCCTCTCCTCTCTCTCTCTCCTCCTCCTCTCCTCTCTCCTCTCCTCCTTCTCCTCCTTCTCTTCCTCCTCCTCCTCTTCCTCCTCCTCCTCCTCCTCCTCCTCTCCTCTCTCCTCCTCCTCTCCTCCTCTCCTCTCCTCCTCCTCTCTCTCTCTCTCTCCTTCTCCTCTTCTCCTCCCTTCCTCTCCTCCTCCTCCTCCTCTCCTCCTCCTTCTCCTCTCTCTCTCCTCCTCTCCTCTCTCCTCCTCCTTCTCTCCTCTCTCCTCCTCTCTCTCCTCTCTCCTCTCTCCTCTCTCTCTCCTCCTCTCCTCTCCTCTCTCCTCCTCCTCTCTCTCTCTCTCTCCTTTCTCTCCTCTCTCCTTCTCTCTCTCCTCTCTCTCCTCCTTTCTCCTCTCTCCTCTCTCTTCTCTTCTCTCTCTCTCTTTTGTCGATACAAACATTCATATTAATCAGGATCCACCATTTGGTTTGAAACTTTTTTAGTTTTTCAGTTTGGAGCAGTGTTAGAGAGAACCCTCGAGGAGAGAGAACCCTCGAGGAGAGAGAACCCTCGAGGAGAGAGAACCCTCGAGGAGAGAGAACCCTCTGAGAGAGAACCTTCGAGGAGAGAGAACCTCGAGAGAGAGTCGAGGAGAGAGAACCCTCGAGGAGAGAGAACGTTGAGAGAACCCTCGACAGAAACCCTCGAGGAGAGAGAAGCAGAACCCTCAGAGAACCCTCGAGGAGAGAGAACCCTCGAGGAGAGAGAACCCTCTCGAACCCTCGAGGAACCGAGGAGAGAGAACCCCTCGAGGAGAGAGAACCCTCGAGAGAGAGAACCCTCGAGGAGAAACCCTTCAGGAGAGAGAACCTCTCGAGGAACGAACCCTCGAGGAGAGAGAACCCTCGAGAGACTCGAGGAGAGAGAACCCTCGAGGAGAGAGAGAACCCTCGAGGAGAGAGAAACCCTCGAGGAGAGAGAACCCTAGAGAGAACCCTCGAGGAGAGAGAGAACCCTCGAGGACAGAGAACCTCGAGAGAGAGAACCCTCGAGGAGAGAGAACCCTCGAGGAGAGAGAACCCTCGAGAGGAGAGAGAACCCTCGAGAGAGACCCTCCTCCCCTCGAGGAGAGAGAACCCTCGAGGAGAGAGAACCCTCGAGGAGAGAGAACCCTCGAGGAGAGAGAACCTCGAGGAGAGAGAACCCTCGAGGAGAGAGAACCCTCGAGGAGAGAGAACCCTCGAGGAGAGAGAACCCTCGAGGAGAAGAACCCTCGAGGAGATCCATTTGTGGCCATACCGGCTTGTTAAAGCCTGATCCCATCAGATCTCAGAAGCTCAGCAGGTCTGGGTCTGGGTCTGGGTCTGGTCTGGGTCTGGTCTGGGTCTGGGTCTGGGTCTGGTCTGGTCTGGGTCTGGTCTGGGTCTGGTCTGGTCTGGTCTGGTCTGGTCTGGGTCTGGTCTGGTCTGGGTCTGGTCTGTCTGGTCTGGTCTGGTCTGGTCTGGGTCTGGTCTGGTCTGGGTCTGGTCTGGTCTGGGTCTGGGTCTGGGTCTGGGTCTGGTCTGGTCTGGGTCTGGGTCTGGGTCTGGGTCTGGGTCAGGATGGGCACATGGAGCACAGTCGGCGCACAGTGGCAAAAAAAAAACTGTCATTGTGTCCTTAGGCAAGACACTTCAGAGGTGTGAGTGTGAGTGATGGTGGTCAGAGGGGCTGATGGTGCAGATTGGCAGCCTCGCTTCCGTCAGTCTGCCCCAGGGCAGCTGTGGCTACAGTAGTAGTTTACACTGAGTGTGGAGTGACTGAAGAATGAACAGTAAAGAGCTTTGGGGATCATGAAAGGTGTTATATAATGCAAATGCAATCAATCAATCAATCATTTGTATAAATCATGTGACTGGACACGTCACATCACGTGACTCTGAGGAAGACGTTAGTGAACAGTTCAAACTGTCAGGGATGAAAACAAACTCTTGGTCTGAAAAAAGAACCTAATAACATAAACGGATCCTCCACCCGTTTACTTCTGAACAGTTTAAGTTCTCTTGAACTAGTTCCACTGACGAGTAACGAGGAAACACGACTGTTTTAAAATAACCAAGTACAAATAGGAACATAAAATGTCATTTGTTTCAGTAAAATACAGAAAATGTGACTAAACAGACTCACATGTTCATCATGAATGAGACGAGTGCAGAAAAGTTTTCTTTAATTCCACAAACTGAGTGTCCCAGTTTTTGATTTTGAAAATCTGGTCAATCTGCCACAGAAATGTTACACAACGCAGCTTTAATAACTTTACCTGATACATAAAGGTTTAAAAAATAAAAGTGTGTTTAGGGTTAGTTTTGTTTTTTTGTGTTTTGTTTCGTTCACAAAACTATGAGGTTCCATTTTTCACACGGTTTCACAAACTCTCACACAATCCTCTTCACACTCTTCTCCTTTTGTAACAGCTCGTCCTGATGAAGTAACACCTCGACCAACACCTGCCTCCTCCTCCCACATAAACCTCACCGACTACGTCACATTACAGGTCAGATCTGCGGAGAGGCGACGCCGCTCACAGTCACAACGGCTGTTTTTCCAGGGTTTTTTTTTGAGCTGTAAAACCAAAAATGTGATTGATTAAACGTAAAGTCGAGCTGTTTAACGTCCCACTGCGGAACACTCCGGGCAGAGCGCTGACGTATCCATGGAAACGAGCACAAAAATCACACAGCGCAGCTTTAAGGACGCGCTCTTGCCGTGGATAATCAGATTAGAGCCTGCCCCCCGGCGCCCCCTGCAGCTGCAGCAGGTCACCGCGCGGGTTGTTGCTTAGTGTAAATCTAATTTGGTCCACGAGACGGAGAACGAGAGAGCAGGCGACAGGAGCAGGCGACAGGAGCAGGCGACAGGAGCAGGCGACAGCAGGCGACAGGTGCAGAGCCAAGGACAGGGGCGTGTCGGGGGGGAATGAGAGGAACATGAGTCGTCCTTGTGAAATGTGATTTATGTGGGAACAGTAAACGACTCTGAACACGGGACGTCCTCCAACACTTTTACACTTTTACACTTTTACAACAAACACGTGAAAAATGAACTCAGATCTTAAAGCTGCACTGTGTAACTTTCCTGGTGGAGGGTGGAGGGTTTCTGTGAGCAACGTGACACAAAAACTGCTGATCGCATTTATACGAAATTTTCAGAAAAGTTGGACAATGACTCTTACATGACAGCGTTAAATTTTGGGCAAAATAGTTTTTTTTTTGGCCATATTTCTGTCATGAATCATGTGACATGGGCCCAGTCCAACAGAAGGAAACAGAAATATTCCATGTTTCATACTAGGGGTGGGCGATATATCGATATTTTAAATAGTTTTTAAACTCGATATTAGGGACGGGCATTCCATGAAATTTTCTTAATCGATCGTCGGAAGAATTAACGAAAATCCCACAAGAACAAAAATGCAACACCATCTACGAAATTCAATGCAAATCATGCAATAAATCACACGTAGGGGAAACAGGCCGAGCATTTCACATCCGAAAAAAGGAACACCAAAAGGAATGGAAACGTCAGGGAGACTCACCAGAACAAAAAGACAAAGCAGAACAGGAAAACCTAAAATCCTCCATATCAGACACTGTAAAAGGAACAACCACATTCTGGATCGGGTCGGGGCTCGGGTCATTGGATCAGAAAACAACAAGTTCAAACGCTGGATCAAGGAGGACGGTGAAATCAGGAAACGAGGCACGGACAGGATTAACCGTGATGACGGAGCGTTCCTCCTTTCACACACCTGGGACACCCTCCTCCAGAGACACCGGGCGACGGGAGGCGTGGTCAGTCTGAGCGACCTGCAGGTCCACCAGGTCTGACCACGCCCACAGGAAGTAACAACAGCTGATATACGACACGTCAACACCAACACTGAGAACAGTTCTGAAGATGCAGCAGCAGAAACATGTCAACAAGATAAACACACTTTACTGTTTTGTCTTTAAAAAGAACCTAAGAAGTTAAAGTTTATAAGAAGACAAAATGAACATCTTTTGCTTGAATTAACGATCGATTATCGATTAATTATTAATGTTTTTATATTAAAATGATCATCATTATTATTACTATCTGCACTAATCTGCATAAATCAATTCAACTTTACGACATATAAACATAACGACTCTAGATCCACATCAGCTGTTTGACATTATAATGTGTTTAATTCAGTTTTGTTCAAATCTCACAGAAACAAAACTTAAAACCACATCACTAATTTACATAAACTAAGTGAAGATAAAACTCCAGCTCTTGTGTCGCTGATGTGGTTCAACTTGTGTTGGATTAAAAGACATGACTCAGGTGAATACAGGTCAGTGTGACCAGATTTGTGTTTGTCAAAACCAGGACAGCGTACGGGGGGAGGGGGGCGGGGCCTCGTCATCCACATTGAGCGACTCTCACCTGGAAAAACTTTTTCCCACTGGACACAGAAACATATGTGCTGCTTTATCCACTGTGCACATGGACTCACACTTGTCCCAACGCAACGGAAAGTGTGGAATTTCTTCTACAAATCCTGGTTAAATCCACATTTGTGCTTCGGTTCGTTACAGACTGACCCACTGTTTGTGTCTCGCTCCTTCTGATGCAGAGACACATGTACACACCTGTTTGGACATGACACACAAACATACATTCAGTTTGTCCATTAAAATGAACGTAATCGATGAAATTCTTAATGATCAATTATTGATTAATCGACTAATCATGCCCATCCCTACTCGATATGAATTCTGACATATCGTATATATCGATATAATGCTTATATTAAATTTTGATTTCGCCGCTTCTCTTGTTTATCTTCTCTCTCGTCGCCTCCCTGAGTTTGTTGCTCGTGTCTCCTTCACTCGTCACTGTCGTCCTGAACGCTGAAAGTTGGTGCCAGTGAAAATCTTCAAGCCCCACGAACCTTTTCCACCATTTACAGACAAAACCATCAGCAGCACATCCTCATGTTCCACCGAGTCGAGTCCTTTAGTCCGAAAGAAGCTAAACGAGCTGAGCTGCAGGAGAAGTGCTGTTTATGCAAATGAGCCATGAGCTTAAGTTTCATTTCTGTAAAATGTAAACACACGTGCGCAAAACTGCATTAAACACATTATTATCTCAAACGGGCTGATGTGGATCTAGAGTCGTTATGTTTATATATTGTAAAGTTTATTTATGCAGAAGATTTTAATGAATAATCTGCTGCAGTGTCACTTGTACAACAGTGTTTGGAATCGTTGGGTTTGATCTGCAGTGGATTGTGGGATTAAACCTCAGATCCTGACGCTGGATAATAACATGGATCTGTTAAAATAAGGAACATCCTGAGAGCTTCTTCTGCTAAATGAGCTCATGGTTCTGGTTCTGGTTTGGATAACAGAGTTAATGCAAAGATGAGCTTGTGTTGAGTTGTTTTATTTATGAATGAAAAAGAAGGAAATATGTTTTATTTCTTTATTTTTAACCAGTTAAATTATTATTTATGTATTATAGTGTTTTTGTAATCTTAAATGTTCCTGTATGAACTGTCGACCTCTTACACTTCAATAAAAAAAAAAAAAGACCTTGTGGAATTTGACAGATTTGTTTTTGTAGTTTTCAGTTTTAGGGGGTTATTTTTTCTTGAACATATATCGAGATATATATCGTATATCGAGATATATATATATCGAGATATATTTTTTGATCCAGCCCTATTTCATACATGGTCTGTTTAAAACGTATGTAACTTTAGAACCAAAAATGGAACAGAAAAAAGGTCAACAGTTTCATAAACTCGAGTACATATGTATCTGTTCAATACATTTTTATATCAGATGAATTAACTTGAATTTTTGGCCTTGTTGTTTACTTCTGCTTGACCCATTGCCCATTTGTGCACTTTTATTAAAGGTTGTGTGGAGGATTTTTTTTTTTAGTTTCAAATTGTCAGTGAAAGTTTAAAATACCATTACAAAGACGCAGCAGCCTCGTAATTATGATGACCAAAAAAAAAAAAAAGAACGAAAATCTATCAACTGTGGACGTAGTGAGGCCAGATAAACATCAGCCAATAGAAAACAAGGCTCCCTCTTTATCTATTGGCTGCTCGGTTGTCAATCAAACTCCCTAGTGTAACTGACTCGTCGGAGCGCGGGGATTATGTGGTTAATGCAGCGTTTCTTAGAGGCTTTTTTAAACTGTCGCTTCCTCGCATTTCGCATAAAGTTTGTTGAGACGGCGAACGAGAATCCACGACCGGTTCGCCGCAAAAGAAAGTCCGTCTATCAAGTCACTGAAAGAAGAAGAGAAGGGGAATTGGAGCAAAGCCAAACCGAGGTGATTCTTGGAGATTCCTTTCAGCGATTGCACGACTGAAGCAGACGAAGGGTCTAAAAACTGACGCATTGGTCGCTAAATTACTTTTAGACAGGTCACTTCAACAGTAACTCTGAACGCGCGCCAGCTGTAAACAAGTGTGATTTTTAGATGTGTTTCTCTTCCCTTAAAAATCCTCTGTACAACCTTTAAGCAAACTTCAGCCACATGTCGCCGTAGGTTTGTTCTGTGTTCTTCATTTGGTTTAGTTTTTGCCTCGCGTTTCGTCTTGCTCTTCTGTGTGCGCTGGACACGAGGGGGAGTGGGAGCGTGAAAAGGGGAGGAGCGGCCCCATGAGCAAATGAGGCCCTAGGTCCAAAATTCCAAACTGTCCCTTTAAACATTTATTGTCTAAATTTAAAGGTTGTATAGAGGATTTTTTGAAGGGAAGAGAAATACAGCGACAGTCCTTGTGCGCGTTCAGAATCACTGTTGAAGTTTCCTGTCTAGAAGTAATTCAGCGACCGACGCGTCAGTTTTTAGACCCTTCGTCTGCTTCGGTCGCGCCATCGCTGGACGAGATCTCCAAGAATCACCTCAGTTTGGCTTCGCTCCTTTTCCTCTTCTCTTCTTCTTTCGGCGACCTCAAAAACGGACTTTCTTTCGCGGCGAACCGGTCGTGGATTCTCGTCCGCCGTCGCGACAAACTTGGTGCGAAATGCGAGGAAGCGACAGTTCGAAAAAGCCTCTAAGAACCGCTGCGTAAACCACGTAATCCCCGCGCTCCGACGAGTCAGTTACACTAGGGAGTTTGATTGACAACCTAACAGCCAATAGAAAATGAGGGAGCCTCGTTTTCTATTGGCTGATGTTTATCTGGCCTCAACACGTCCACAGTTGATAGATTTTCGTTCTTTTTTTTTTGGTCATCATAATTACAAAGCTGCTGCGTCTCTGTGATGGTATTTTAATCTTTCACTGACAGTTTGAAACAAAAAAAAATCCTCCATACAACCTTTAAGATTTTCTGGCGAGTTGAAATATACACATATATATGAAATATATGTGACCATTTTTAAATAGATCATAAATCTGAAAAAAAGATGAATAACCTGATAGAAGTTTTAAAATCTCCGTATCTGTACTTTTACTCGTACTTCTTCCGCCGTTGCGATTACTGCGGAACATTCTAGCCTGAGTCTGAACGTTTCCATGGAGACGAGGAGGAGGAGACGGCCCAGAACGAGAAACGCAATAAATCTTTTCCTTCTTCCATAAAACCTCCGGCAATCAATGCAATCTCACTTAACGGTTCCCGGCCGCCATCTTGGTAAGGTCACGCCAAGACAGAGTGCACTTCCTGCGTTTTCAGGGTCAAAGGTCAAAACAAAGTCTATAGAATTAAATTTGAGAGACGTTTGTGAGTGTCTGACCTGACATCCTCCCTCTGCTCCAGACTCAACACAGTTTTGATATTTCTGTAATATTTGTGTCTTTCTTTATGGGGGACATGAATATTTGGTGATTATTTGCTTAAAAATATTGGATCAGAGTTAAACCTTCAGGGTCGCTAGGTTTTCAGTGAAGGCCCAAGAAAAATACTGAAAGAATTTTTGTACGACTAAAATAAACACGACACTAGTGAAAATTTCTAGATCATTGTTTTAAACTTGGACTGAAACGAAGAGTTAATATAATGAAATGGAAATGGACCAATCACAGTTTTTCTTCCAGTTGTATCCGGGTAAATCAGTGACTCCCCCTGCAGCGCTGAACTAAACAAACACCTGCAGGAACGAAGACCCGAGCAACTCAAGTCAATGTGGGGAGGAGTTTGAGATTGACAGTTGTCTCAGCCAATCAGATTTCACTGAGTTATGGCGGGATCGTATCAACACATCTTCAGGGACTTCGCGAATACTCTGTGAGAGCAAATATAAGTGAGACCAACGACAAAAAACGCGCTGGACGCCTCCGGAATGTCTGAAAGAAGGAGATGAAAGAACGAACCGGGAACCAGAGCTCGGAGTCGAGGCTCGGAGCCCACAGAGGTGTGGATCCATCCGTCTGTATTTGCTGAAAAGTAGCTAATGATTTTTAAATAATAATATATGAAGTGTGAAGAATCCCTCAGTCGTCCAGGTAGAATCCACGGCGAGGAGAAAATTCAGTTTGTCGACTGGACAAAAGTTAGTTTGGTCGAACACGTTTCTCGGCTCATCCAAGCTGCTTCTTCAGTTCTGGTCAGACGCTGGTGACACTTCCTTATATCTGCAGAGGAGCTAAACCAACAAACACAAACTGTAAACAAGTGTGTGTGTTTCAGTGTAGTTTCAGTGTAGTTTCAGTGTAGTTAGCTCCTCCCTGCAGATATAAAGAAGTGTCACCAGTGTCTGACCAGAACTGAAGAAGCAGCTTGGATGAGCTGAGAAACGTCTTCAACCAAACTAACTTTTGTCCAGTCGACAAACTGAATTTTCTCCTACAATAATAATTGAAGTAAACTACATTTAGTTTTTTTTTTTTTTTTTTTTTTAATAAATGATGTGACGATAGCAGCAGTTGGTCCTAGTAAAAGCCCAGGGTCCAGGTCCACAGTTCATCACTGAACTGGATATATTTACATTTTTCTTTCATTTAATTATTGCTGATGTGAATCTTTTTTTTTTTTTTTATTATTATTATTGTTATTTTAATATAATATAATAATATTAATATTTTAATAATAATAAAAGTTTCCAAAGACGTCTTATGACTTGTCCAAAGATGTTTCATGTGACTGAGACAAGAGTGAATCACAGACGAACGTCATGGAGAGAATTTGGTCACTTTTCAAAATAAAACATTGTTCAGACTCTGATAATAAATAAAACAGAAAAAATGCCAAAAGTCAAATCTAACCAAGTTAAGACGACTTGAATTAACAAAGTTTGATCAAATTTGATCATGATTTGATGTCATTGGCAGATGACATGATCTGCCAGTGGAATAAAACTTTTTTTGATTAAAATATGAAAACACATCTTGCTGCACTTAAAATAAGAAACAAAATCGAATGTTTCTTGAGTTAAGAAAAAAAAAACACCCTTATTCCATTGGTCGATCATTTTACTTTTCAAATTGAATCGACTCAAATAAAGTCAAATATTCTTAATTTAAGTCATTTTCACTTACTTATTGATTAAAGGTTGTATAGAGGATTTTTTGAAGGGAAGAGAAATACAGCGACAGTCCTTGTGCGCGTTCAGAATTACTGTTGAAGTTTCCTGTCTAGAAGTAATTCAGCGACCGACGCCTCAGTTTTTAGACCCTTCGTCTGCTTCGGTCGCGCCATCGCTGGACGAGATCTCCAAGAATCACCTCAGTTTGGCTTTGCTCCTTTTCCTCTTCTCTTCTTCTTTCAGCGACCTCAAAAACGGACTTTCTTTCGCGGTGAACCGGTCGTGGATTCTCGTCCGCCGTCGCGACAAACTTTGCGCAAAATAGGAGGAAGCGACAGTTCGAAAAAGCCTCTAAGAACCGCTGCGTAAACCACGTAATCCCCCGCGCTCCGACGAGTCAGTTACACTAGGGAGTTTGATTGACAACCTAACAGCCAATAGAAAATGAGGGAGCCTCGTTTTCTATTGGCTGATGTTTATCTGGCCTCAACACGTCCACAGTTGATAGATTTTCGTTCTTTTTTTTTGGTCATCATAATTACAAAGCTGCTGCGTCTCTGTGATGGTATTTTAATCTTTCACTGACAGTTTGAAACTAAAAAAAAATCCTCCATACAACCTTTAACATAATATTGATTTTTGCAGTGTATTTATTCTTTCTGAGCGGCCCGGTACCAGACGACCCACAGACATGTCCCGATCCTCGGCTCGTGGGGTTGGGGACCGGTGCAGTCAGAGTGAGTCGCGTCTGTGAGGATCCACGAGCTGCAGCAGAATCCACTTTACTCAAGCATTGATTTCATATTAGTTCTGTCGACTTAAGCACTAAAACACAATCTCCAGACTCGACATAAACACTGTTACTATTACAGAACTGATCCTTATTCTGAAACAAACATCGAGTTCAGACGGAGCTTCAGTTCACACAGTTCACTTTTCGATGGAGAGAAAACTGAAAGATGAACCGACAAACTGATTAAACAAAAAGAATCACACGCGTTTCAGTCACAGGAGAAACGGAATCGAAAATCAGATTCTAAAACTCAATTCAAAACAAGTATTTTATTGTCACTGTCGTATAAAATCAAACAAATATCGAGACGAGAAGAAGAAGAAGAAGAGCAGAGAGAGGGAAGGAAGGAAGAGAGAGAAGGAAAGAGACAGAGAGAGAGAGAGAGAGAGGAAAAGGAAGAAAGATGAGGGAGACAGACTGAGGGAAGAAAGAGAGAGAAAGAGAAGAGAGAGGGGGACAGAGAGAGAGAGAGAGAGAGAGGAAGAAAGATGAGGAAGCTAGACAGAGGGAAGAGAGGGAGAAAGAGAAAGAGAGGGGCAGATAGAGAGAGAAAGAATGGAAGAGAAGAAGAAAGACAAGAGAGGCAGACAGAGAGAGAGAGAGGGATGATAAGGAAAGATGAGAGAGACAGACAGAGGGAAAAGAGACAGAGAGAATGAGAGAGAGAGAGAGAGGAAGAAGGGGAGAGAAGAAGAAAGACGAGAGAGGTAGACAGAGGGAAAAGAGGCAGGCAGAGAGAGAGAGAGAGGGGGGGAGAGAATAAAAGAAGAGGAAGGCAGACAGAGGAAAGAAGAGAGAGACAGAGGAAAACAAAAAGAGAGACAGAGAGAAGGGCCGAGAGGGAGAGGGAGAGAGAGGAGGAAAGATGAGGAAGGTAGACAGATGGAAAGAGAGGGAGAGGAGAGAGAGACAGAGAGAGAGAGAGAAAGAACGTAAGAGAAGAAGAAAGACAAGGAAGGCAGACAGAGAGAGAGAGAG
>NW_026571153.1:1439514-1442014 GCF_026225935.1 Boleophthalmus pectinirostris | reverse complement strand
ACATCAACATCGTCAACATCAACATGTCAACGTCAACATCATCAACAATCGTCAACATCTCAACATCGTCAACATCGTCAGTCATCATCATCAACATCGTCAACGTCAACATCGTCAGCATCATCATCAACATCATCAACATCAATCAACATCGTCAGCATCATCATCAACATCATCAACATCATCAACATCGTCAACATCAACATTGTCAACGTCAACATCGTCAACATCATCATCAACATCGTCAACATCAACATCGTCAACATCAACATTGTCAACATCAACATTGTCAACGTCAACATCATCAACATCATCAACATCAACATCGTCAACATCAACATCATCAACATCAACATCGTCAACATCAACATTGTCAACGTCAACATCATCAACATCATCATCAACATCGTCAACATCAACATCATCAACATGTCAACAACATTGTCATCATCGTCATCGTCACATCAACATCGTCAACATCGTACACAACATCGTCAACATCATCATCAACATCAACATCATCATCGTCAACATCAACATCGTCATCATCGACAACCGTCATCGTCAACATCGTCAGCATCATCAACAACATCCTCAACATCATCATCAACATCGTCAACATCATCAACATCAATATCGTCAACTTCAACATCGTCAACTTCAACATTGTCAACAGTTATCGGCGTACAACATGAACATCGTCAGCATCATCAACAACATCATCAACATCAACATTGTCAACATCATCAACATCGTCAACTTCAACATCGTCAACGTCAACATCGTCAACAGTTATTGGCATACAAACATGAACATTGTCAACATCATCATCGTCATCATCAACATCAACATCGTTTGTAAGAAACATCTCCAAATGTGGAGAATCTCTGTTCAGATTCTCCACATTTGTCGAGACATGTTTGTTTCTGTGTCCTGTATGTTTGTGACGTAAACTCGTACACGACCTGAGCACGTCTGACCAGAGTTTTGCGTCTTGGGCATTGTAGACGGAAACGCAACGGCGGAGCATATTTAACTTTTCCACTCCGGAGGTGGTTTCAGATGTTTGCGTTTTTAAGCCCCAAAAACGCCATCACCGTCTAAACAAAAGACACTTCCCGTCAAATATTTTGATGTTTTTTACCCACAAATATTCTCATGTTTTGTAGCTGTTTTTGTTTCGCTCAAATGTCGGGACAATAAGTCAAATTAAATACTAAAACGTACGAGAAAAGTACTTTTTACTTTTCAGTCCTGTTCAAAAATATAGAGTCACGGGTCAGATCTGTGGAGAGGCGACGCCGCTCACAGTCACAATGTTTTTTCGAGGTGTTTTGTGTTTCTGTAAAACCTGCACCTGTGATTGAGTAAATGTAAAGTGGAGCTGTTTAAAGTCACACTGTGGAACATTCCAGACAGAGACGTGTTAAGTTTCTGTCTTCTGCGTTTGATGGACATGAGACGCAGTTTGTAGAAGCGAGTCGGTTTCAGGAATCCCGTGGTGCAGATCCCAGATGCCGGCGCTCGTCCGCTCGTTTTCATCGATCGTTTTTCCCGACGATTGTTGTCGTTCCTTTTCCTGAATCCCATTAAAGCTCCGTCCTCTTCCTCCCCACAGATCAATATGTTCACTGGATTTAATCTGAGCCCAGAGATCTGAGATGACAGAGCCACGCCCCCCGACCGCCCGACAGCCAATCACAGCGCAGGAAAACAAAAAAAAACAACAACACGACGACGACGAGGGAGAGAGAGAGAGAGAGAGAGAGAGAGACTACTACTACTACTACTACTACTACTACTACTACTACTACTGCTACTACTACTACTACAATGCAATACTGCTTCTATAGATATGTGATTTCTATACTGCTACTACTACTACTACTAGTACCACTACTACACACCACTACACACTACTACTACTACTACTACTACTACTATACTACTACTACTACTACTACTACTACTGCAACTACTACCACTACTACTACCACCACTACTACACTACTTACTACTACTACTGCTACTACTACTACTATTAGTGCTACTACTACAACACTACTACTACACTACTACACTACTACTACTACTACTACCACCACTACTACTACTACTACTACTACTACTACTACTACTACTACTACTACAACTACTACTACTGCTACTACTACTACTACTACCTACTACTACTACTACTACTACTACTACTACTACTACTACTACTACACTACACTACTACTACTACTACTACTACTACTACCACTACTACTACTACTACTACTACTACCTACTACAACTACTACTACTACTACTACCACTACCACTACTACTACTGAACTACTACCACTACTACTACTACTACAACACCACTACTACTACTACTACTACTACTACTACTACTACACTACTACTACTACTACTACTACTACTAACTACTACTACTACCACTACAACTACTACAACCACACTACTACTATAACAACTACAACTACAACAA
>NW_026571153.1:1422014-1439014 GCF_026225935.1 Boleophthalmus pectinirostris | reverse complement strand
TGAATCAGATGTGTGTGACTCAAACCTCCGTTCAAACTGTTTCTCTTCCCAACGGAATTGAAAAATAGTGAAAGGTGAAGGTGATGGCAGGATTGATCCACAGGAAGAACCAAAAAGGAACATTTGTCTGACTAAGAAATCATCCTGAGTTTACAGAAACATTTTGTATGTGGATCACCTGTCACTATTTTTCAATTCCAATGATTCACTTTTGCATTTATGGAGTTCACAAACTCTACTTCTCGAGTCGTTTTCCGCTGTTAGGATCCAACAACCACAACAATTACAATGTCTGAATCCCAAAACTAAAATACGACAATATCAGAACCAGAAACAAAAGTGAAATGGTTCAAAAGACTTGAAAAGATCGACTTTGACAATAGACTCATCCCACTGGGAAAACAAACATGGAGGTTTGACGATCACTTTTTCAAAAAATCCTTCCCAGTGTGAATTGCACAATGACCAGAAGTCTGAAATTCATGATGCATGAATCAGGATGAAACTCACATATGTCTAAAAACTTGTAAAAATACACATCTGTGTGAATTTAAATGACAATCAAACTACAACCAAATTTATCACAATAAATGTTCCTTCAGATTCACATATTTCTATACAGGCCTCTGATTCAAATACTCCCAGAAACACTACTTGAAATATTTTATTCACTCTTACTATTCAGACTTGAAGAGTCACTACCAACACACCCACATTATTCCATTAAGCAATAGCAGAAGTTTTTACTTTTCATACAGGGTCACGATAGAAGTGAGGGGCTAAAAGTTGGTCAATTTAGGAAAACCCGTGGGCGGAGCTTAGTGTCGTATTTACGTCATAACTTTCTGCAGGGAGGAGGGGCGCTACGGCTGCTGCTGCTCGGGTGATGTCTTGCATAAGTGAAAGTAAGAAGTAAAATAAAACTAATGGATTAATTCTCCCGAGGAGCGCTGGAGCTGATTCAGAAAGGCGACCACGTTTCTCTCTTCACCTTTTTTTTTTCCAGATCTTCCACCTTCTCCTTCTGGTAAGTCTTATCTTTCTCCAACGCCTTTTACAAACACTGGATCCGCGTGATCGTAGACATAGACTGCAGGTATGAGCTACCTGAGGCACAGATCGATAACTTTCCCTCCCTGGATCGTGTCTTGTGTTTATATTTTAGAAATAAATGTTCGTTATAATATTTCTTCTGTTGACACTGACCAAGTCCAGTGTTTTTGGCGCTGTGTAAATTAAAACTTTTGTAGGAATTGTCCCGTTTTCAATGTCCCCAGTGTCACAGAGGTGAGGAGTGCGCCCCCTACTGGATGACTTATTTACCTCTGCTCAAACTCATGTAAATAAGTGAATAATGTTGATTTTACAGTGGGACATTATTGGATGGATAAATTGTCCTGTGGATCTGTGCTCCTTTAGTCGGAGCCTGTTTAAGCAGAATACAAGTGACCAAACATAAAAGTATAATAAACATGTTGTCAAACTGGTTTTCAGGCTGGGACTTTTGGAACCGTCTTTTCCTTTCGATCTGTTTTGGATATTGGCCTCCAAAATGGAACATTTTAGGGTACAATAAATTAACTACACATCTATTTGTATTTCTTAACTATTTAAGATAAAAATGTCACAATTATTGTAATCATTTTAATATTTGTGTCTTAAAACAATAAGCAGTTTATGAATGTCCATTATATATGTCCTGTATATTTGTTGATAGTGTCAGCTTCTCCTGGAGGCAACCTGAACAGAGAGTCTCAAAGAAGAGTCTGGGAGTTAAAGTAGTTCACAGACGTGTCTCTTTATTGGCAGGTACATCTCTCCCATTCAAGTTGATTTACATGATTCAGCCACACGGCATTTCTTCACATCGTCCCTCGACAAGGTCTCCTTAGACGACGTCCCCCGATGAAAACACACAGGAAAACAGGTGCCTTTATATTATCTGACTGCATAACTTGTTGATTTAGCATTTTCAGCAGAAACATACACAGCAATTTTGTGTTCGATACATATTATGATAGAATGGTACAGGTGAAAGGTTCAGACTCACCCCTTTTCTGTCTCATATACATTTAAAGTCCATACATCATTTCCCAAACATTGCACTACTTCTATATTGCATGGTGAATTAATATGAATGAAACATTAAAAACACAGAGAATGATTCCCACAATAGTTTATAATATTTACAATTTATCTGCTTATATCTGCCCAGTGTCAACACTTGCCCGTCTACATTATCTTTAATTCCCTCCTGTTTTTACTGCTGTTTTTATTTGTATAGATTCTCTACAGTCTACACTGCAATATACTGTATATTGTCTTTACTGTATAAACTGCACATTCTGTAAATATCTCACTCGCTGCTCCTGCTAAAATTCATTGTTCTCCAGAAAAGAAAAAAAAAATTGCCTCAAAAATTATTTTCACCTTGATTTTTACAGTAGGGGTCAAAAAGTCAAATGACACACACATTTCTACAAAACTTCTCACATCACCAAAAGTAGTCAGATGAGGATGAAACTAACACACTGTGTGTACATAACTAACACAATACTGTAAAAACACACGTGTGTCTGAATTTTCTTTGTAATTGAACAACCACAGCCAAAGTTATCAAGATTAATGTACCTTCACAAATTTCCCTTAACCTGTATAAATCCTGTGGATTTATACAGGTTAAGGATAAGTCCAGTCACTTACACAATCTGACAATAGAAAAGTGTGTTCAGTATCTGAAGCACAAAACTCTGAGGTGACCTCTTTTCAGTTTCCACACTAACACTAACACTCTAACACAATAACACTAACACTAACACACTAACACTAACACACTAACACTAACAACTAACACTAACACTAACACTAACTAACACTAACACACACTAACACACACTAACTAACACTAACACTAACACAACTAACACTAACTAACAACACACACACTACACATAACACACTAACACTAACACTAACACAATAACACTAACACACTAACACACTAACACTAACACAATAACACTAACACACTAACACACTAACACAGTAACACAATAACACACTAACACTAACACACTAACACAATAACACTAACACATAAACTAACACACAATAACACTAACACTAAACACTAACACTAACACACTAAACACAATAACACTACTAACACACTAACACACAACACTAACACACTAACACTAACACACTAACACACTAACACTAACACACTAACACTAACACACTAACACAATAACACTAACACACTAACACACTAACACTAACACTAACACTAACACTACACTAACACACACACACTAACACTAACACTAACACTAACACTAACACACTAACACACAACACTACTAACACTAACACAATAACAAACTACTAACACTAACACACTAAACACTAACACTAAACACTAACACACTAACACTAACACATAAACACTAACACTAACACTAACACTAACACATAACACTAACACACTAACACTAACACACTACACTACACTAACACACACAACACACACACTAACACTAACACTAACACTACACACACAACACTAACACTAAACACACACACAATAACACTAACACTAACACACTAACAACTAACACTAACACAACTAAACTAACACTAACACAACAATAACACACTAACACTAACACTAAACACTACACACACTAACACACTACACTAACACACTAACACTACACACACTAACACTAACACAATAACACTAACACACTAACACTAACACACTAACACACTAACACTAACACAATAACACTAACACACTAACACTAACACACACAACTACACAACTACACACACTAACACTAACACACACTAACACAAAACACTACACTAACACTAAACACTAAACACTAACACACTAACACACTAACACACTAACACACTAACACAATAACACTAACACAATAAACACTAAACACTAACACACTAACACACTAACACTAACACTAACACTACAACACTAACACTAACAACACACTAACACACTAACACTAAACATAAACACTAACACACTAACACTACACTAACACTAACACACTAACACACTAACACTAACACACTAACACTAACACACTAACACTAACACAATAACACTAACACACTAACACTAACACACTACACTAACACACACTAAACACTAACACACTAACACAATAACACAATAACACACACTAACACAATAACACTAACACAATAAAACAACTAACACAATAACACAAATTAACACAATTAACACACATTAACACAATAACATTAACACACTAACACATTAACACTAATCGAGCCGTTCCACTGACATCCGTCTGTTTTTCAGGATGTTGGGGTTTCATGATGTTTCTGTTGATCGATCTCACGTCACTTTATGGTAAGTTCAACAATAATTCTGTCTTCACTTGTTACTGTGCTGCAGCTCTGGTACGTCTGTCACAGACTTAGTGTCATCAAGGTTTTACTTTTACTCTTATTCTGTCAGTGATGAGAATAAACCCACTAACACACTAACACGATAACACTAACACAATAACACTAACACACTAACACAATAACACTAACACACTAACACAATAACACTAACACAATAACACAATAACTGTGAGGAAGGATGTGCTTCCTAATTGAATAAATGTACTGGATAGCTAAGTGGGAACCCACAGCAGGTGATCGGTAAGAATCACTGTGACGCTTGACTTGATTGGAGGATGTTTATTGGAGGCTGTCTGTATGGGTATGTGTGTGTGTGTGTGTGTGGTTCTGAAAAGAGAAGAAATACAAACAATAATGAATAATGTAAATGTATACAATATGAACATAAAAATTATACAAATAACATGTAACAACTGAAAACCTTAATAAACATGGTCAAACTGACATATATCACTATATATACATATATATGGCACTGTCAGTTACACCAGAAAGGCAGAAAACGAATACTACTGAAAATACAAGAGCTCCATCTGGTGGTCGCAAAAATAGATAACAGGCATGGCTCCCTCTGGTGGCCACGAAGGTAAATACAATACCTGCTCGAGGCCTGCCTAGCGAGCGCGTGACACGGCTTGCCTCGAGCCTACAACCAATTAAGAACCACGCCGTGCGTGGGTTACGTAACTACGAAATTAGCGACAGAATACGAATACTCGGTATCGGTAAATGGAAATCAACTAAACACGGCAAGGTAAAACACAACGTTATACGTATAATGGCGAACAAGGCTAAAGGAAAAAGTAGGCCCAAGCTAACAACTAAGTGTAACAAGAACAGATAATATAAAACTCACTCTCATTGACACACATTAAACAATGAACACTTACTTGCATAGAACGCACACTTCACACAATCAGAGGACAGCAAATACAAAAAAACAAGCAGGTAATAACAGCGCCACTAAACACTGCTGCTTGCATCGAACCTTTCAACCAACTAACAACTAGCTGCAGGCTGAAGAGTCCAAGGCGTCTTCTGATTGGACGAGAGTCCAGGTGAAGCGAGGTGCACGGCAAGGGAGGAGAGAGAGAGTGTCAAAGTCTGTGGCCACAAGGGGGCCTTTAACAACTTAACACTAACAACTAACAATAACACAACACTAACACAACTAACACAATAACACTAACACAATAAACACTAACACAATAACACTAACACACTAACACAATAACACTAACACAATAACACTAACACTAACACTAACACAATAACACTAACACACTAACACAATAACACTAACACATAACACTAACACACTAACACACTAACACACACACTAACACAATAACACTAACACAATAACACTAACACAATAACACACTATAAACACTAACACATAACACTAACACACTAACACAATAACACTAACACACTAACACTAACACTAACACTAACACACACACTAACACTAACACTAACACACTAACACTAACACACTAACACTAATAACACTAACACAATAACACTAACACAATAACACTAACACACTAACACTAACACAATAACACTAACACACAACACACTAACACTATAACACTAACACACTAACACAATAACACTAACACATAACACTAACACACACTAACACAACTAACACTAACACTAAACACACACATAACACTAACTAACACTACACACACAATAACACTAAACACAATAACACTAACACAATAACACTAACACACTAACACTAACACAATAAACTAACACAATAACACTAACACACTAACACAATAACACTAACACTAACACTAACACACTAACACTAACACACTAACACAATAACACTAACACACTAACACAATAACACTAACACAATAACACTAACACTAACACAATAACACTAACACAATAACACTAACACTAACACAACACTAACACTAACACTAACACACAACTAACACAATAACACTAACACTAACACTAACACTAACACTAACACTATACACACAACTAACACTAACACTAACACTAACACTAACACTAACACTAAACTAACACTAACACATAACACTAACACTACACTAACACTACACACTAACACAATAACACTAACACTAACACTAACACTAACACTAACATAACACTAAACACTAAACACACTAACACTAAACACTAACACTAAACACTAACACTACACACACTAACACTACTAACACTAAACACAATAACACTACACACTAAACACTAACACTAACACAATAACACACACTACACACTAACAACACAATAACACTAACACACTAACACTAAACACTAAACACTAACACAACACTAACACACTAAACACACTAAACACTAACACTAACACACACTAACACTAACACTAACTAACAACTAACACACTAACACACTAACACACATAACACAACTAACACTAACACTAACACTACACACTAACACTAACACACACTAACACTAACACTAACACACTAACACTAACACACAATAACACTACACACACACTAACACACTACACTAACACTAACACTAACACAACACTAACACACTAACACACTAAACACACTAACACTAACACACTAACACTACTAACACTACACACACTAACACACTAACACAACACAAACACACTAACACTAACACTAACACTAACACAATAACACATTAACACAATAACACATTAACACTAACACATTAACACAACACATTAACACTAATCGAGCCGTTCCACTGACATCCGTCTGTTTTTCAGGATGTTGGGGTTTCATGATGTTTCTGTTGATCGATCTCACGTCACTTTATGGTAAGTTCAACAATAATTCTGTCTTCACTTGTTACTGTGCTGCAGCTCTGGTACGTCTGTCACAGACTTAGTGTCATCAAGGTTTTACTTTTACTCTTATTCTGTCAGTGATGAGAATAAACCCAACGTCCTGAGAGCAGCAGGACTGATTCCAAACTGTGATTTGAACAGAACCACTCGTGTCAGTCCACAGAGTCAAGTTTAGACTGTGTGTGTGTGTGTGTGTGTGCGTGTGTGTGTGTGTGTGTGTGCGCGTGCGTGTGTGTGTGTTGGGAAGTTTACTTTTAAAACATATTCCCCTACAGATTACAGATTACACACTCCAAAATGTAGTTTGTAATAGAATCCATTAAATTACTTTAGGTGAGTAATGTAATCTGAATACTTTGGATTACTTGATTTGCTGTAGAGAAACAAAGACGAGGAAATCTTCACATAAGAAGTTTTATCTGCTAAAAGAAAATAAAAAGCCCAAACTTTACTGAACCAAATTAAAAATATTATTGATAGAAGAGGAGACACGTCCACGGGGCATTTAGTCCTGTTAAATCCTGGTTTAGACCTGGTTTAGACCTGGTTAAGACCTGGTTTAGACCTGGTTTTAGACAGGAAAATCCCGCTGTGTAATTCATTTATTTCAACCAAGTAACTGTAATCCAATTCCCACTCACTGAAACAGTAACTGTAACTGAATACAGTTACTCATCATTTGTACTCTGATTACATAACTCCGGTACATGTAATCTGTTACTCCCCGACACTGGGTGTGTGTGTGCATCAAATTTCACAAACTAAAAGTCTAATTTGTGAAATCAGATTTAGTCTCTGCACTTTGAGGACATGTACAATTAATGAAGACAAAAAAGAACAAAATTGTTTAAAGAAAAAACATTCAGAAAAGGAGTAAGAGGAAGCACAGGTTCTTTTAGTCCCACCCCTACAATTTACAATATTTAATCTCCATGATCTTCAGTTACAGTTACAGTTACAGTTACAATACGTTATAGTGTCTCTTTACAAACACAGAAATTAGGCGAAAAATAAAAAATTAGTTTCAATAATCACTTTTCCATAACAATTCATAAATATCTGCTTTCTGGGTGGAACGTCTCTAAAAAGTTGCCTATGTGCATTTTTTGAGAAAGATTAATATTTGCAAATTACAACATTTAGACTTATATCCAAGTCCATTGCATAAATGTTCTCCACTTACAGCCAGACTCATTTGCTGTTCTTTTACCTTTTTTTTCTTAATTAATCTCTTAGTCCATAACCTCTTTGACTAAATTGCAAATGTTGCTTGGTAATAAGTTATTCCGTCATTTGTACATGATCAGAGCAGTTTTATATTTTAATAATTCAAATAACTTTAAGGGCCTGATCTTGCCCTGATCTCAGCTCGAGTGCAAGTGTGAGGCGTGGAGTTCTAAACCGTCGGAGTGTCGTGTTTGAGCGTCAGGTGGAGTGGGGCAGGTGTGGACTGAGGGTGGAGTTCTGGCACGTTCAGTGAATTGTTTTGGTTTGATGTGGATCAGTACAAAAGCTGCTCGTTCACATGACGCCGTTTACAGCGACGTCCTAAACCTGGAGAGTCAAACTCAAACTCACAGAGGCCAAAATTAAAAACTGGGACTAAGTCGTGGGCCAAACAAAATATTTATTCAAACATTTCAACAACATCTGCATGTTTTCTCTTCTTTTGTGATCTGATTAAAATAAATGTTTAATCATAGTTTTGCTTAAATGTTGAATCCAGAACAAACAGAATATAAAATAATAACTTTTTTTTTTACTTTTTATTTATTCAGTTTTTCTAGTTTAAATACAAAAACAAAAACTTGGGGCACTGTTCCGGTGTTACAAGGATGTAGAAGTCAAGTCTCTTTGTTTATATTTCAACCATTTTGTCCAGTGTTTAATGAAGAAATGTCCTTTGAGACGTAGAAAAAAATTCAGTCGTTCCATGGAATATATTTCTTCTACAATGTTGAGCCGCTGGTTCACTGACAGTGGGTTCTTTTTAAACCAGCTTCTTGTTATTGCTTTTTTTTATGCTAAAGTCAGACTCTTAAAAAGGTTCTGTCCGCTTTTTCAATCACCTCTCCAGGCAGAGGGCCCGACAAAAATATCTTTGGGTCCTTGGGAACAACATAAGTCAAAATCGTATCTGATTTTTCAAACACATTATCCCAGAATGATTTTAATTTTGTACATGTCCAAAAAACATGAGAGTGATTGGCGTCCGAGTGGCCACACTGTCTCCAACAAACAGAGTCTAACTCTTGTGCTCTGGTAGTAATTTGAGGAGTAATAAAGAATCGTGTAAGACACTTCCACCTGAATTCCCTCCACTTTTTGGAGCGAGTTTTTGTTTGTTGTTGTGCTGCACATCAAAAGCCAATCACCCTCAAAATAATCACAACATTTTAAATAAATCATGTCTCTATAGTCGATCTGTGTGTGGTGAGCAGCTCTGATACAGATTTGATTTGATCTCGTGGGCCAAATATAATTATATCATGGGCCAAATTTGGCCCCTGGGCCTGAGTTTGACATGTCTGTCCTAAAGTGTGTTTTCTTACTCTGTCTGTGGTTCTAATGCTGCCTTGTGGAGTTCCTCACATTCTCGCGGCTGGACTCTGACAGAGATCAGCACATTCACTGTCAGCTCGAGGCTGTGACAGAGGAGCACGTGTCATATCTGTGCACAAAGCCGAAACATCAGAAACATTCTATATTCCTGGCTCCTCTACTGGTGTGGACTTGCACCGTGAGGTTCTGGAGCAGTTTTACTGTTACATATAAAACTTTTCTCCAAACTCCTCTGTGCTGCCTGTGATGAGGTAAAGATTAGACTTTATCCACTCGGGCAGAGTTTTTAAATGCCACAGCGTCACAGACTGGTTCAGATGTGATCACCACATATATACTTATATCGTGATAAACATACAAGTCACTGTTGGGCGAGTGACTTTAAAACTGTAATGTTTTATTTATGACGTGTTTCTGTCGTTTCAAAGTGATTCGTTACATTACAATATTACTGCATTTAAAATGTAAAACATTACATGACTATTACAGCAATTTAAGAGACTCTCACCAAAAGAACTGTGAAAATCTGAACTTTTGCACCTGTTAGAGAATTTTTATGTTATAAGCATTTCTCATGTAAAGGTAATCATGATGTAGTATAAGTTATCAACATTGGCTTTTTGTTTTACTTGTTTTATTGTGTTCAGGCTGTATCAGGTGATCTTGCTGATGCACCAGCTGACTCATTAAAGATAATGTATCGGGAGAAACAAATAGTCATGGTAAACATCATGAGGTTAACACAGAACTCTGGGAACTGCTACAGGCTCTACCACCTGGAATGTGAAACCTGTGTATAATGGGGCTGTGTCAGTGGAAGCTTGTCAGTCATGAGACCAACATGTGAACAATAGGTGCTGTATTCAAAGTGACCTACTGTATGATCATTGTGATGCTCTACAATAAAAGGCCGATGGAGAGAAGAGAGCTTCAGTTAGGATGAGACAGCAGCTCTCTCCTACTCCTTGTGCAAGTAAAACCAACCACTGTGTCCCTGGCGTGTTCTTTAATATTTGAGGTTGGGGTCAATTCCCTGACAGCACCGTATATGGACTAAACCAGGACTGAACCAGGACTAAACCAGGACTAAACCAGGACTGAACCAGGTCTAAACCAAAACTAAGGTCTAAACCAGGTCTAAAACAGGTCTAAACCAGGACCAAACCAGGACTAATCTTGGACTAGAACTTGGACGCCCCTTGCAGACAGGGTGTCTGCACGGCGCGATCAGGCGTCATTTGTTCTTTGTCTCGTGGATCGTGGAGTTCTGCGTCGGTCCGTTCGCCTGAGGTCACCTGACGGTCTACATGGGCGCGTCTCCGGCGTTTCCCCGCTGATATCGCTGTGATTTTAGCAAATTTGTATGAAGAAAAACGAAAAACCCACCACTTCAATCCAGGTTAAAAAACCATCATGACGCGTGATACTCACATTTGTACAGTAAAATATTACAGTTTTTTTTCCCTGTAACGCAACATTACTGCGTTTCAGCAAAAAACAACGCATTACTGTAATTCATTACTTTTATAACACATTACTCCCAACACTGATATAAGTATATATGTACTTGTACCATTCCAGCCTCCAGCAGGGAAGTACAGTGCTAAAACTGGGGGCAAGATCAGGTTCTATCACTTTTGCTTTTTAAAAACAATGAGTTTGTATGTTCTTTAAATTTTACATTGTACACAATTTGCGAGGTCTTTTCTGTAATATAAAAAGTGTCTTTAGGGTGATTTTCAATGTGTTGTCTGTGTATATACACACGCACACACAGAGAAAGAAAGTCAGATTATGGACTATTTTTACCTTTTTATGTCTTATGTCTATAGAGCTTCTCTTATATGATGTTGAAGAAGGCAGTAACTTCACCGTACTATGGTCGAGTCCCAGCAGCATGGACCTGTCTGAGCTCCACATGAACTGCAGACTCCTGACAGAACCAGAGAAGAGAGTACTGGACGTGATAAGTGGAGTGGAGATCATAGAGGCTCAGGACACACAGTTCAGAGGCAGAGTGGAGCTCCACAGAGAAGCTCTGAAACAGGGGCAGGTGCAGCTCCTCCTCACCCGCCTCACAGCCCTCGACTCGGGGAAGTATCGCTGTGAGATGGTGACCAACTACAACCGAGACAGAGGCTGGAGGTTTAGTTCTACTGGTAAGTTCTTCTGACATGTCTGTAATCCATCTACTGATAGTAACGGTGCGTTCTGTTTTTTATTCTAGAGTTCTTTGAGTTGAAGGTGGTTCCTAAAAGTGTGACTCCGACCGCACGTGTGCAGAGTAAGTTACAACTATTACTTCGTTAATGATAATGTTTTTTTTTTTATTATTTGGATCACAATTGCTGCAGTAATGGTCATGGATAAATTAAGAAGCAAAAACTAAATCTACTAAAGTAAACCTAATTCCCTTGTTGTTTAATGCTCCAAAAATATACATATCTGCCAATTATTTTCACAAACTTAAAGTATACTGCAAATTAAAAAAAAAAAATAGTATCAGGTTGTGCAAATGTGTGGGCGATCTGAGGGCTGAGTGAATAAACCCCAGAACAGGAACAGTTTTTACAAAAGCATCGTTCTAGAGGTGTTAAAGGAGACGGGCAGATCAGTGGTGATAAGAGGTAAAATAAGTAAATGTGATTAGCCAATACGAAGTCACGTGGCAAGAAGTAACAGGACCACAGACTGTATTAAGTAATTCAGCTCCAAACAAGCACAATCAGAAATAGCAACCTGGTCCCCCATGAGCAGTGTTGGGAGTAACGTGTTATAAAAGTAACGAATTACTGTACTGTGTTGTTTTTTGCTGTTACGCAGTAATGTGACGTTACAGTGAAAAAACTGTAATATTTTACTGTACAAATGTGAGTATCGCGCGTCACGTTGCTTTTTTAACCTGGATTGAAGTGGTGGGTTTTTTGTTTTTCTTCATACAAATTCGCTAAAATCATGGTGCATCAGCAGCGGTGAAACACCGGAGACGCGCCCGTGTAGACCATCGAAAGGCGAAAAGGACCGACACAAAACTCCACGCTCCACGAGGCGAAACGCAGCTGACGCCCGATCGAGCTTTGCAAACTCCCTGTCTGCAACGCGCTTCCAAGTTCTAGTCCAAGATTAGTCTGGTTTAGTCCTGGTTTAGTCCTGGTTCAGCGCTAGTTTAGTCCTGGTTTAGTCCTGGTTCAGCGCTAGTTTAGTCCTGGTTTAGTCCTGGTTTAGACCTGGTTTAGTCCTGGTTTAGTCCTGGTTTAGTCCTGGTTTAGACCTGTTTGAGTCCTGGTTTAGTTTACCTGGTCTTTAGTCCTGGTTCAGCGCTAGTTTATCCTGGTTTAGTCCTGTTCAGGCTGTTTTGTCCTGTTTGTCCTAGTTAGACCTGGTTTAGTCCTGGTCCTGGTTTAGTCCTGGTTTAGTCCTGGTTTAGACCTGTTTGAGTCCTGGTTTAGACCTGGTTTAGTCCTGGTCTAGTCCTGGTTCAGCGCTAGTTTAGTCCTGGTTTAGTCCTGGTTTAGACCTGGTTTAGTCCTGGTTTAGTCCTGGTTTAGTCCTGGTTTAGACCTGGTTTAGTCCTGGTTTAGTCCTGGTTTAGACCTTGTTTAGACCTGGTTTAGTCCTGGTTTAGTCCTGGTTTAGACCTGGTTTAGACCTGTTTTAGTCCTGGTTTAGACCTGGTTTAGTCCTGGTTTAGTCCTGGTTTAGTCCTGGTTTAGTCCTGGTTTAGTCCTGGTTTTAGTCCTGGTTTAGTCCTGGTTTAGACCTGGTTTAGTCCTGGTTTAGTCCTGGTTTAGACCTGGTTTAGACCTGTTTTAGTCCTGGTTTAGTCCTGGTTTAGTCCTGGTTTCAGCGCTGGTTTAGTCCTGGTTTAGTCCTGGTTTAGTCCTGGTTTAGACCTGGTTTACCTGGTTTAGTTCTGGTTTCCTGGTTTAGTCTGTTTTCCTGGTTAGTCCTAGTTTAGTCCTGGTTTAGTCCTGTTTAGTCCTGGTTTAGACCTGGTTTAGTCCTAGTTTAGTCCTGGTTTAGTCCATATAGCATCTTCACAGTTTATTATAGTGAGAGTAAGTTTAAAGTTCTGTAATATTCGTGTAATGTTTTATATTTTAAACACAGTCATATTGTGATGTAACAAATCACTTTGAAATGTCAGAAACACATAAATAAATCATAAAGAAAAAACACTTTACAGTTTCAAAGTCACTCGTCCAACAGTGATCATGAGGCGTCGGTGGTTCAGTTCATCAGCACAGAAACAGTTTATGACATGATCGTTATATCCACAATGTAATGTGTGTATGTGTACAGGCCCATGCACATTAGTGTGATGTTGGTCACACATGAGAATGTTGTGTATATGTTAGTTGTGTGACTGTAGATCAGTGTGTTGTGTGTCACCAGAAAACCAAGAAATGGAAATTATTTTTGTTCCAATTAGAATTTTAACGGCTACACAGAAAGAGAAAAGAACTGTTAGAATTAGTGATTATCTGAAAAAATATTAATATTTGACTATACAAATACATAGAATTATAAATAGATAATTTTTCTGAGATTTTGAGACATTCCTGTTGCTCATGTTCGATCCTTCGTGGAGTTATGACCAAAAACACATATCTGACCTTGGTTACCTCGACCGGTTTCAACCTGTAACATCCAGTGTGCCCCGGTTATGTGTGTGTGTGCCAACTTGTGTGATGATTGGGTGAATATTTTAGCCTGCAGATGGTTCAGAAATTGGCGAAATTGCCTAAATCCTTTATAACGGTGTGACCTTTCAATTGACCCGTGTGACCTCAAATGACCTCTTATCCTCACCAAAGTTTTTTTTGCGGCATTGGGCACAGGGGCTTGACCCACGTACCAAATTTGGTGACACTCGGTCCATAAATGACGGAATTATCGCGGGTGGACACACACACACACACAGGGTGAAAACAAAACTTGGTCAACTCTTTGGGTACCAGGTAATGAAGTTCATGGTGGCCAGCAGTTCCAGTTCCAGGAGCAAATTTGTAGCCAGGTCCATATTAGTAAAAGGAATTTATTCATGCACAAAATAGTGAAATAAAAAAACAAAAAACAGTATGATGTAAAGCATGTTAATACAAACATTTTAAGACCAAAATGAACCGACAGCAGCAGAGAGAGGGGAGTCTACGGACAGGATATAAAAATGAATTTATAATTTTATTTTGACGAACTTTTATGGTGTGTTTCTGCAGATGCGACAGGATGGGCTGCAGCGGTGCTCAGACACGACCCAGTCACAGTTGCTGTTGTAGTTATGGTTGTCCTCTTTGCCACTCCCATCTTCTGGATGATTGTTATGGTTTTTATGAGGATGTTTTACAGACTTACACCAAGTGCCTGAACAAAGTGCACCCACACAAATTGAGGTTCAGAACCCCGTTGTGTCAATCCCAGCTGTCGAATTTGAAGCAGCACCAAGGCCAGCGCCACTAGTCACAATTCCAGCTGTTGAATTACCTGAAATGGACAATATCGATAATGTGGAAACAGAACAACAGTCCGATAATGTGTCTAATGCACATGAGGAAACTGGAGTCCGCAGATTCACCAGAACCATTAAACCAAAAGAAATGTTCACTTACCATCAGTTTGGACAGCCATCTTATCAGGCATGGAGACCCGAAGCAAATATGATGCTGGTTTGGGTCCCTATGCCCTATCACCCAGCTCAACCTGACCTGTACTATTACCCTACTCCCGTATGGACATATTAGACCTTGAAAAAAAAAAAAAACGTAAGTGACCATTCAGATTATCCTATGACTTCTTAAGACTGTGTGTGACCTGACTTGAGACACTTAGTGTAAGATGCCGGAGTCATCTTTTAAAGCAGGGGAGAGTGTAGTAGGTTGAAAAAAGGCTGTATTTAAGTTCTACATGGAAACAGACACCCCCTCTATTTTGTTGAATGATTCCTAGCGTGCCTTTTGTTTTGGGTGCAGTACATACTCCGACCAGTAGAGGGTGCCGTTAGCGCTACTGTGGGGACTAGGGGAACACGGCGTAGGCGCAGCTTCAGAATTAAACAAGCTGTGACCAGACTCACGTGTCTCCTCTCCGTCCATTCACAGGTACGATTTGAAGAGTTGTTTTGTTGACTCAGACTTGGTTCAGACACATTTTTGTTCATTGTGTAAAGGTTTTCAAAAAGTTTCAGAGAGTTTAGCCAACATTAGCAATGTATTTTTGGTACTATTTCTAATTTCTACCCATTTCTAACATCAGTTACGTTATCGCTACTGTGAACTGCTTAGGACTTATTTCAAACTATATGTATTTATTTGCATTTTATGGATTATTTTATTGTCTGTTAGTATTTGTTTATTTACTTATGTAATTTATTGTTTTGTCAATTATATAATTTTGGAGAGATTGAGCCAATCGAAATGAAATGAGAAAGAAATGAATAACTGAATGATTTTCAGAATTAAACAAGATGTGACCAGACTAACGTGTCTCCTCTCCGTCCATTCACAGCAACACCACACCTTTAGGCCACACAGTTTAACCTTAACTGTGTGCCACTTGCTACCGCCCAGCTTTCCCCAAGGGCTGGCGCCGGTAACACATGAACTGACCATTTGTGTGTAAATGCATAGTTAAGCTCCAATTTGAGCATTTATTAATGATTAGTTAAGCCATAAGTCTTGCCTCCTGCAGAAGTTCTGTGATGAGCCTCTGCAGTGGTGGGTGTGTCAGAGATGGACAGTATCATTTACTGTCTAAATCATCCTGAGTTTACAGAGAACATTTTGTATGTGGAGCGACGACAAAACAAAATCCCGTTTGTTAATGTAGAAGAGCAGAAGACAAACAGACTGAGCTGCACTTTCTTGTTCTTGTGGTTTTACAGAAACATCACGTCTTGGTCTCTTTGCAGTGGAAGGTGTTTCTTGGTGAACAGTTGGAGACTTTCGCTTTGGCGTTGACTTTTTAAATTCATAGACGAGGTTGAACGAGGGATCAGGATTTTGTTTTGTTGCTGCTCCACATACAAAATGTTCTCTGTAAACTCGGGATGATTTCTTAGGCAAAAATATGACAATATCAGAACCAGAAACAAAAGTGATATGGTTCAAAAGACTTGAAA
>NW_026571153.1:1417245-1421514 GCF_026225935.1 Boleophthalmus pectinirostris | reverse complement strand
ACAATAAGAAAAAGAAAAAAAACAAACAATTTTCTTCATTATTTGTCTCCAAAACCAAAATCAAAAAACAGAAAATTATTATTATTTTTTTCCTTTTTTTCATAACAGACTAAACCCGGACTAAACCAGGACTAAAACTGGACTAAACAGAACTAAACCAGGACTAAAACTGGACTAAACCAGAACTAAACCAGGACTAAAACTGGACTAAACCAGAACTAAACCAGGACTAAAACTGGACTAAAACTGGACTAAACCAGGATTAAACAAGGTCTAAAACTGGACTAAAACAGGACTAAACCAGGACCAAAACTGGACTAAACCAGGATTAAACAAGGTCTAAAACTGGACTAAAACAGGACTAAACCAGGACCAAAACTGGACTAAACCAGGACTAAACCAGGTCTAAAACTGGACTAAAACAGGACTACAACTGGACTAAACCAGTACTAAACCAGAACTAAACCAGGACCAAAACTGGACTAAAATTGGACTAAACCAGGACCAAAACTGGACTAAAACTGGACTAAACCAGGACTAAAACTGGACTAAACCAGGACTGAGCCAGAACTAAACCAGGACTAAAATCAGGACTAAAATCAGGACTAAAACCAGATCTAAACCAGGACTAAACCAGGACTAAACCAGGTCTAAAACTGGACTAAAACAGGATTAAAACTGGACTAAACCAGGACTAAAACTGGACTAAACCAGGTCTAAACCAGGACTGGACCAGGACTTTAAATCTCCGATGACAAATCACATTTCCATGGCGAAAATCGTTTGACTCTGCAGCAGAAAAGTTTGTGCAGCTTTACCAGTGACAGTGTTTGTTTGTTTGTTTGTTTCTTTCTTTTTGTTTCTTTGTTTGTTTCTTTGTTTGTTTGTTTGTTTGTTTGTTTCTTTGTTTCTTTGTTTGTTTGTTTTTTGTTTCTTTGTTTGTTGTTTCTTTGTTTGTTTGTTTGTTTGTTTCTTTGTTTGTTTCTTTGTTTGTTTGTTTGTTGTGACTCACCGCAGACGCTCGAGCAGAACCCGAACAGAACCAGCACCAAAAACAACATCTCTGCCCTGAAACACAAGAAACACAACGACTCAACTGAAACCACTGCGCCCACGTCCAGGCAAATGAAGCTCAGCGGGGGCAGCAGCTACAGGAGACGATCTGGATTTACAGAAACAAAACAAAAGAGTGAAATAAAAACTCCAGGGTCACGAGGAGCGAGTTTGTACGAACATTTTACGACGAGTTACAGACCGAGGAGACAATTTTTCAAGTCGGGTTTGAGTCAAAATCTAGTCCTGATTTAGTCCTGGTTCTATACTGGTTTAATCCTGGTCCAGTCCTGTTTCAGTCCTGGTTTAGACCTGTTTTATACCTGGTTTTGACCTAATTTAATCCTGGTTTACAGTCCTGCTTTTTAGTCCTGCTGAAGTCCTGGTTTAATTCTGGTTTGGACCTGATTTAGTCCTGATTTAAATCCATTTTAGTTCTGGTTTAATCCTGGTTTAATCCTAGTTTAGAGAACTGCTTTAGTCCTGCTTAAATCCTGCTTTAGTCCTGGTTTAGTCCTGGTTTTGACCAGTTTAATTCTGGTTTATAGTCCTGCTTTTTAGTCCTACTTTAGTTCTGGTTTATTCCTGGTTTGGACCTGATTAAATTCTGTTTTAGTCCTGGTTTTGACGGGTCTAATCCTGGTTTAATTCTGGTTTAATCCTGGTTTATAGTCCCTCTTTTTAGTCCTGCTAAAGTCCTGGTTTAGTCCCAGTTTGGACCTGATTTAGTCCCAGTTTAGTCTTGGTTTGGACCTGCTTAACTCCTAGTTTAGTCCTGGTTTTAGTCCTGATTAAGTCCTGGTTTAGTCCTGGTTTAGACCCGGTTTAATTCTGGTTTAACCCTAATGTATAGTACTACTTTTAGTGTTGTTTAAAATCTGGTTTATTCCTGGTTTAGTCCTGCTTCAGTCCTGGTTTAGTCCTGGTTTTAGTCCTGTTTAAGTCCTGGTTTAGTCCCGGTTTCATTCTGGTTTAGTCCTGTTTAAGTCCTGGTTTAGTCCTGGTTTTAGTCCTGTTTAAGTCCTGGTTTAGTCCCGGTTTCATTCTGGTTTAGTCCTGTTTAAAGCTGGTTTAGCCTGGTTTTAGTCCTGTTTAAGGTTTAGTCTGTTTTAGTCCTGGTTTAGTCCTGTTTAAGTCCTGGTTTAGTTCTGGTTTGGATCCTGAAAACGTCAGCTGTGTCGCATAAACGAGTTTCCAGCGACAAAACTGAAGCTGTAACAAAATAATTTAGTAAAATCAACCAAAAAAAAAATCCTCTTGGCGATAAATCGATACGACAGAACACGATATCGATCCTGTACCGTCACATTAAACGATAAAACGATAAATTGATATGTAGATATTTTTGCGCACACACAGTGGACGTTTTCAGCTGGGTTTTCTTGTTTTTCGTCGGTTTACCTTTCGTTGGTCGTCGTCCGTTAACTGGAGCCGTCGCAGTGTCGATCCCAGAAGAAGAGGAGGAACTGGAAGAAGCGGAAGTGACCGACTCCAGAGTCAAACATCGCTCCTGAAAACAACTTCTGAAAAAAACAAACAAACAAACAAACAAACAAACAAACAAAAAACATAAGAAAAAGAAGAAGAAGAGTTTAAATCGACTGGAGAAACATTAAAATAAAAATCTGAGACGTTTCTTTTATCGCAGCTCAAGTCTCTAAAACCAGAACTAAACCAGGACTAAACCAGGTCTAAACCAGGTCTAAATCAGGACTAAATCAGGACTAAACTAGAACGAAAACCAGGTCTAAAACAGGACTAAACCAGGTCTAAAAGAGGTCTTAACTAGTTCTAAATCAGGACTAAACCAAGACTAAACCAGGATTAAACCAGGACTAGACCAGGTTTAAACCAGGTCTAAACCAGGACTAAACCAGGACTAAACCAGGACTAAACCAGGTCTAAACCAGGACTAAACCAGGACTAAACCAGGTCTAAACCAGGTCTAAACCAGGTCTAAACCAGGACTAAACCAGGACTAAAACCAGGACTAAACCAGGACTAAACCAGGTCTAAACCAGGTCTAAACCAGGACTAAACCAGGACTAAAACCAGGACTAAACCAAGACTAAAACCAGGTCTAACACTGGTCTTAACTAGGTCTAAATCAGGACTAAACCAGGACTAAACCAGGTCTAAATCAGGACTAAACCAGGTCTAAATCAGGATTAAATCAGGACTAAACCAGGTCTAAACTCGGTCTAAACCAGTTAGAAAAATCTCCTGCCCGAACTTGTTGCCTGGTCTCAAATAAAAGCCTGGTCTGTTAAAATGACATGAATTAAAGAACTTTTTACTTTATTTGAGTCGATTCAACTGGGCAAGTATTCTGTAAAATATTTCTGATTTGAAAAAAAAAAAAAGACTGCAAATATTAAAATCCACACGTCTGCAAAGTTTTGGAATCGACTGTTTCCTTTAAAAAACTGAAACAATTTCCAAGAACCATTTCCTGTTTCCCGTCACATGCAGCACACCAAAAAAAACAAAAACGCCACAGCAATCGCACACGACGCCTTTAAATCTGCTCAAACCGAACCAAACCAAAAACCTAAAACCTAAAACCCAAAAAACCTAAAACCCAAAACCTGAACTTCAAATAATGGATGATTTTTGTTTGTTTTTTTGTCTTCACTTTTGCTCAAACTATTATAAATACAGAGAAACCTGAAAAACACAAATGCAAATGTAAACAAAACAACACTACTACTACTACTACTACTACTACTACTACTACTACTACTACTACTACTACTACTACTATTACTACTACTATTATCATCAGTGTAGTACTGGTGGAAGTTGTTCCAAAACAATGATGCAACTCCAAATACTGTGACGCAGTTGACACGAGAACTGTTTTTACTACACAAACATTTCATTTTTTACTTTTCCTGAGTTCACTTTTGTCATATTTTTAGATAATAAGAAGTGTGGTACTTACAGGTAGTACGAGCTCGCAGTAGTAGTACTTGTAGTAGTTGTAGTAGTATTAGTAAAAGTTGTAGTAGTCAGTGAGGGTCTTAGATGAAGTGAGGGGTTTTCCTCATGTGGGGCTTTAATCTTGTGACTGAACTGAAACGTCATTGGTGGGGTGAGGGGCGGAGCTAAACAAAAACACAAAAGTGAAAGTAAAAAGTCAAAGTTTATTAGAGTTTAACTTGGAAACGCTTTTCTCCTTTCTTTGTCTGGAATGTTTCACACTGTGGCATTAAA
>NW_026571153.1:1394745-1412245 GCF_026225935.1 Boleophthalmus pectinirostris | reverse complement strand
GATTCATTCCAGCGATGGTGCGACTGAAGCAGACGAAGGGTCTAAAGACTGAAGCACTGGTCCACAAATTACTCCTGGACAGGAAACTTCTGCTTATTATGAAAACGTACTTTATTTCCAAGAGCTACACAAATGTTTTTCAGGACACGAAAGCGATATCCTATGTCTGAAAACGTAATTTTCAAGGCAAAGAAAGAGTCCGCTTGCTGCTGCGTGTTGTAGCTAGTTCATTCGCACGGAATCTCCGTGCACCCTTCTCTGCACCCCTTTCCTGCTCCTGTCCCCGCTGCCCGATCCACTCTTCTCCCTGATCCTCACTTCTCCGGACACAGAATCTCCGCACACCCGCTCCCCCGCTCCTCACTTCTCCGTCTTGTCTAACCAACACTGTAGTTAGTTGTTTACAAGTCACCGGCTGTAAACAAACCTGTTTGTGGCGTAAGGAGGAGGAGGGAGGAGGCGTTTCTACGTAGGAGCTGTGGGGGAGGGGTGTGGTTTCACACATGCGCAACATTTGAAAAAGGACAAACAGTCGCTGGATTTCTCATTTCTTGGAAAATCCTCTATACAACCTTTAAAACAAGTTCTAAGAGAAACACTGAAAGAACAACTCCGGTACTTCCACGCGCCGCACTCACAAGCCACCGAAAGCCCCGACTGCCGCACTACGGCGTGCGCAGCCTTTTCTAATCGCTTAATCGGTGACGGTGACGGCGCGGCGACGACGCACAGGTGGACGCATTCACGGACGCGCCACAGTTAGAGAATAGTCTAAGCACCCGGTTACAAATGTTTATGCACAAGTCAAAATAAAATGTAGAAAATAAAATATAGATAATAAAAATATAGAAATATAGTCATACAAATATACCTCAGTTATAAACCAGACACAGTGCAAAGATGAAATAATGATTGACAGGACACAGGGTTATCTGTTACATAAGGCTGAGTTGTAGGGAGTATTATCTGTTACATAAGTTCGAGTTGTTGTACAGTTGTAGGGAGTATTATCTGTTCCATAAGGCTGAGTTGTTGTACAGTTGTAGGGAGTATTATCTGTTCCATAAGGGTGAGTTGTTGTACAGTTGTAGGGAGTATTATCTGTTCCATAAGGGTGAGTTGTTGTACAGTTGTAGGGAGTATTATCTGTTCCATAAGGTGAGTTGTTGTACAGTTGTAGGGAGTATTATCTGTTCCATAAGGGTGAGTTGTTGTACAGTTGTAGGGAGTATTATCTGTTCCATAAGGGTGAGTTATTGTACAGTTGTAGGGAGTATTATATGTTACATAAGGCTGAGTTGTTGTACAGTTTACAGTTGTAGGGAGTATTATCTGTTCCATAAGGGTGAGTTGTTGTACAGTTGTAGGAGTATTATCTGTTCCATAAGGCTGAGTTGTTGTACAGTTGTAGGGAGTATTATCTGTTCCATAAGAGTGAGTTGTTGTACAGTTGTAGGAGTATTATCTGTCCCTCTGTAGTCTGGTGCGGTGGTTGAGCAGGAGAGTCCAGCCGTTGTTGAAAGTCACTGAGTAAATGATGTGATGTTTAAAGGTTCATGAAGAAACAGAGTCTCCCTGAAGAACAGTTTATAACTCGGAGTCTCTGAGCTAAAAGGACGACACGACTGATGTCAGAAAAGTGTCAGAAAAGCACAAACGGACAGAGTGGCAGTGGTGCAGAGGTTCAGCGTTTGCCCACAAATCACTGGTTCAAACTTCCTGACACAGTCCCAGTGTTTCCTCCGTCAGACGTTTCTGAACAGCAGTCGTCCTCTAACAGGGGAAAAGAAAAAGAAAACAGAAAGAAAACAAAAGGTCACAAAAAATATTGTTAATATTAATATTGTTATAACACTTTAAACCAGGGTGCTCAATACGTCGATCTCGATCTACCAGTCGATCGTCAAGGTCGTGTGGGTAGATCGTCGTGTCTCGTCTCGGACTCGCGTTTGGACTCGGTCTTGTCTCTCACTCGAGGTCTGACACTCAACAAGTGTGATCATATTTCATTCCGGCCGCTGCTGTTGGTAATAAACTTGTAGCGGGTGCAGGAGCGTGTGGGGCGTCTCAGTGCAGCCTGTGCGCTCATTTGAAACCCGCGGAGACTCTACGGCGCATCACAAACACACACGCTCCCTATGCACGGCTCGTCTGCGACAGCGTGTGCCCTCGTGTACCAGCGTGCATCACAGGGCAGGTTCAACTTCCTAAACATCCTACCTGTCCATCTGCCTCACGTCAGCACGCCGCCCCTCGCCTTTTCACGCTCTCGCTCCTTCCTGCGTACAGCCAACACAAGCCCCTCCCACAGTGCGGCTGATTAGAAGAACAAGACCAAACGTGAAGCAAAAACCAGTCTAAATTTGTGTTCCAGTGTTGGCACAAAGCAGGTCTACAGCATAGAGCGGATCTACAGAACAGACCTACTGCCACATTTGGCTGAAGTTTGTCTAACAAAAGTGACAAATGCATCTGTGTTTGTCACGATGTGCGTTTGGTTTGGTAAACGTGCAGAGGCTGGTAAATATCACTGCAAAACCACAAAAGAATGAAACTCCAGTTTGGAACTTTAAAAAACAGGTTTAAAAATCTTCCTTCACTTTTTTCACAGTTTTGTGTAAAGTGCCAGAGGAAGTTCTCTTAAAGAAGAGGTTCTCAAACTGTGGGGGAGGGTCCAAAAAAGGGGCACAGAGTGTTTCAGTGCAGTTTGTTTGACTTTGTATTGAGGTCGATCATTTTGACTTGGTCATTTTGTAAGTAGCTCACATGATGAAAAAGTGTGAACACCCCTGATTTAAAGACATGTCGTGTTCTTCAGTTCAATAACAGGTTAACAGAATAAAACTGTTTGTTTAGTCCCTGCGCCCCCTGCTGGAGCAGGTTTAACTCTGGACTCAGCTCAGGTGTTTCCAGGTTTAACTCTGTGAGTGAAACACGAGATGAATTCTTGTACCTTGTTTCTTGGAAGCTCGGATCAGAAGCTGTACCAATGAAGAACACAGAGCCGGCGATGATGAAGCCCATCATGAATGAAGCTGATGAGGTTTGAGCGCCAGGGCAGCAATCGAGCGCCTCACTGCATCCACTGGAAAAAGGGAAAAAAAAAAAAAAGATTTCATGAACAAGTCAGTATGAAACTGCAGATGCATCCAAAAGACAAAATATGTTCAAATGTTAAAGGTTCCTCAAAATGGCATCCATAACTGGAGAGGTTTATATGAAGAACTATTTGGTGTAATTCCATGGCTTGGCTGCTCTTGTGGCTGCCTGCCTCACACACTGAGCAGATTTTCTTTTTGAGCTCAGTTTTTAACATGTTATGGGATTTTAACCGACTAAGAAGTGCAGCTCAGAGGACATGAGTGAGGGACTGCTGGATTTTGTGAAATGAGCTGGTTTGTTTTTTCTTGTATCCATGGAAACCGTGCAAGAGGTTTAGCTATGGACATTTGAGATGCTGCAGACGTTTTACACGTTTTATATGTGGCAGCAAATGTGGCACAAAGTCTTCAGAGGAAACAGTGTGAGGGAGTGGACCATTTCATCACCAACAGGAACACCAGAGCTCGTGAGGTCTTTGCTGTTGTGTTCACGTGGCGCCCCCTGGAGGCTGCTGTGATGCTGCAGGACACAGAAGAGGGAGGGACACTTTTGGCTCTTCCCTCTGACCCTCCCTGACCAGAACCTGAGACCTTTGAGTGCGACACAAAGGGACTGAGTGCAGTGGAAATGCAGCTGGAAAACTGCAACAGTTTACTGCAGCAAAACTTACATTTCCCTCAATAAAGTATCTGTCTGTTTTTAAAGTTCAAGACTTTGGTCAGACCATTCTGATGATCTCAGTGCCCAAACTGCCTTCAGCTTTGCTGTAGGTTCAAATCTACTTTTTGTAAAGATGCTCAGATACTGAACTTACAGTAACTGCTGCTGACTGGCTTCACCTGAAATGCTCGTTCTTACAAATCTGCAGCAGAGGTTCAAAACAATAACTACAATACAGTGATGTTCTCCGCTGTGGTTTTGAAAGATACAAGATAAAAATGTGACCAAAACATGTCACATGATTTACCCCGAAACTTCACACCGACCGTGGGAACAGTTTTACTCCACTCTGGGACTTAAAGGTTGTATAGAGGATTTTCCAAGGAACGAGAAATCCAGCGACTGTTTGTCCTTTTTCAAATGTTGCTCCTGCGTGAAACCACCTCCCCTCCCCCACAGCTCCTACGTAGAAACACCTCCTCCCGCCTCCTCCTTTACGCCACAAACAGGTTTGTTTACAGCCGGTGAACTGCACATGACTTGTAAACAACTAACTACAGTGTTGGTTAGGCAAGATGGAGAAGTGAGGAGCGGGGGGAGGGGGGCGTGGAGATTTCATGCACGGACGAGAAGTGAGGAGCAGGGAGAAGAGCGAATCGGGCAGCGGGGAGAGGAGCAGGAAAGGGTGCGCGGAGATTCAGTGTGAATGAACTAGCTACAACACGCAGCAGCAAGCGGACTCTTTCTTTGCCTTGAAAATTACGTTTTCAGACATAGGATATCGCTTTCGTGTCCTGAAAAACGTTTGTGTAGCTCTTGGAAATAAAGTAGGTTTTCATAATAAGCAGAAGTTTCCTGTCCAGGAGTAATTTGTGGACCAGTGGTTCAGTCTTTAGACCCTTCGTCTGCTTCAGTCGCACCATCGCTGGAATGAATCTCCAAGAATCACCTTAGTTTGGCTTGGCTGCTTTTCCCCTTGTCTTCTTCTTTCACCTCAAAAACGGACTTTCTTTTGCGGCGAACTGCTCCTGGATTCTTGTCGCCATCGCAACAAACTTTGTGCGAACTGCGAGGAAGATATAGGTCAAAAAAAGCCGCTAAGAACTGTTGCGTTGGTGGAGTAAACAGCGTCTGTGCGTCTTGCGTCTGTGGACTGTGTGACAGTCGTACGTAAACCACGTAACGGCGGCGCAGGCAAGTCAGTTACACTAGAAACGTAGGGAGTTTGATTGACAGCCTGTCAGCTCACAGATAACGAGGCAGTGTCGTTATCTATTGGCAAATGTTTAGCCCCACCACGTCCAGAGTTGATGAATTTTTATTCTCTTTTTTTTGGGTCATCATAATTACAAGGCGACTGCATCTATAATCTATCATTGACAATTTGAAACAAAAAAAAAATCCTCCATACAACCTTTAATGGGTGTTATGTTTACTGTAGTTAACTGTCTTCTGTTTACTGCTTGATAAATGACGCCATCTAGTGGTCGCTTCAATTTACTCCTTTAGTAATAATAGTAGAAGAAGAACATTAAACAGGAAGTTGTTGTTCAGGCGTCACTTCAGCAAAATGGCCGCTCTTCAGTTCTGGTGTTTGTTTTTGGTGTTTGTTTAAGCGTCGTCTGTGAGTATTACACAGTAAAACATTATGCACCTGTAATATTGTCTTTTGTGTTCACATGTTTTTGGTGTGTCATTGTTATGTAAACTGGTCCAATATTCATATGCTTTACTGTAACTTTAACTGTTGATGCTGTTTATCATTTGTAAAATGATCTGGCACTGATATTAATATCTGTTTCTGTTTGTGTTTATTGTTGCAGTTTCACAAAAAATTTGGAACCAGTAAATTTCACCAAAGTCGTCTGTCGTTTGTGAAGTGTCTTCTGGGTCCATGTTCAGCTGTTTGGATCGTGCAGCATCGAACGACGCCGTTTACAACGGGATTTATCTACATGATTCTACATTACACGTACACGTAGCCTGTATGTGTATGAAGATATATATATATATATATAGTGCAGTACTGGGAACAGCAAAATATGCGCAGAATAGCTATATGAATATACCGTATGAGAAACACATTTTATATATATATATATATATATATATATATATATATATATATATATATATATATATATGTATGGATGAAGTTTTCAAACATTATTGCTGATTATAAGTCTATGGTCGCCTGGAAATCCAGAAGGATATTTCTCTGTATTTGTTATCAGCTGCTTGTACAGCGATGAGTCTGGATTCTTCCAGGCCAGGTCCATGGAGCATCAGCACAAAATCAGATTTGTTGTATTTCTCACTGACCTTGTATTTCCTCATGATCTTCTTGTATTTCCACCTGATCTTCTTGTGATCCAGGCAGGGCTGGAGCTGGAGTAGACCTTCTGTTTGGAGTCACGTTTATCTCAAAATACACTGTGGAGTTTGAGAAAGTCAAGTCCAGAAGATTCATGACATTTACAGAAGAGCAGCAAAACTTACCAGTAGAAATAAACCTCCAGCCTCTGTCTCGGTCGTAGTTGGCCACCATCATACAGCGATACTTCCCCGAGTCGAGGGCTGTGAGGCGGGTGAGGAGGAGCTGCACCTGCCCCTGTTTCAGAGCTTCTCTGTGGAGCTCCACTCTGCCTCTGAACTGTGCGTCCTGAGCCTCTATGATCTCCAATCCACTTATCATGTCCAGTACTCTCTTCTGCGGTTCTGTCAGGAGTCTGCAGTTCATGTGGAGCTCAGACAGGTCCATGTTGTTCGGCCTGTTTAACTCTACGGTGATGTTGGTGCCCTCCTCTGCCGAATAGAAGATGCTTTTCAAACTGGACTGAGCTGGAAAGAAAAGTTTGTTAAAAGTGATTAAATTTATTTAAGGCCCATATTAAACTATTTTCTGATTTCTGTTATAATGTTGTCTCCACAAACATCCTGCGCCTGCCTCGCCCTGCGCTCCCCGTTTGTTTGTTATTTGTTTGTTTGTAATTTGTTTGTTTGTTTGTTGTTTGTTATTTGTTATTTGTTTGTTTGTTATTTGTTGTCCCTATTTGCTTGTGCTGCCCCTGATTGGTGGGTTGCTGGTTTTATCTAAAACTTCTGTTGTTGTTGTTGTATTTATTTTATAAAAGCCACTTTATTTAAATCACATCTAGTTTGTGTTACTTTTCTTTGTCTCTGTCATTGGTTTGTGACACAGACCTGGACTTGTGTTTTGTTTCATTCACATGTTTAACACATAAACTTGCACATTCGACTGAAAACACTCTGTACCACCTTGTGATGTCATCATGTGGTGATACACGAAGTGTTCCACTTTTTAACCCTCACACTCTGCTCGGGGTCACATTGACACAAAGACATTTTTTTTCTTTCCCGCTCTTGCAGTGGGTCAATCAGGCCCATAAATGTATTTTCAAATAAATTCTCGTCATACATTATACATAATACATTTTTGGGTCTGATTGACCCGCCCCAAGAGAGAGAGAAGGAAAAAATATTTCTTTTGGTCAATGTGACCCCGAGGAGAGAGTGAGGGTTAAACTCCACACACCTTCACTAGAATCATTTGGATCATTTCAGTCCTGGAGTCACTGATCTCGACTGAACTGAAGGGAAAAAGAACTGTTCAGTTGAAAACGACCACTTCATGACATCACAAGGTGGAACAGAGCGTTTGGAGCTTTGTAAATGGACACAGACTGTTCAGTCCAATCTACAGGTTTTATAAACATGAGAGAAACAGTCCACCAGAGGGAGCTGTTTGACAAGAGAGAATGTGTGAATGAAACAAACACAAGTCCAGGAGAGTTTCTGATGAGGAAACAGCGTCAGAACACGACTCAGATCTCACAAGAGTCTGTTTAGTGAAATGTTCCACACTCACCTGAGAGACGAGTCAGACCGAGCAGCAGGAGCCAGAGCAACATCATCCAGAGGAACTCCACTCCCAGAGCTCTACAAACACACACACCACACTTTTAGTTCAGTTTGTGCTGTTTAAACTGTTTTTTTCCTTTTCAGACTCTTTTTTTGTCTGTGTTTGCTGATGTGTGCATTGTGTTTCCATGGTAACTCTTAAACATTCCACCATAGACATACATGTAGAACACCCCCAGCGTGATGTGACTGCCAAGTATCAATTGACCGTTGCAACTATAATTAAATCATCATGTTTTCATTTATACAGGAGGTTTTTAAAACAGCGTTTGCAGTGAGTCGCTCTTGAGGACAGAGTTCAGATCCACGTCTATTAGCTGCGTCCGTTTATAAAAACATTTAACAGCCTTTGTGCACAGTGGACATTTAAGCTCCGTTTAATTCTGTCAGACCTGTTTTGTTTCCGTTTGTTTACCTTTTCTTGGTTATGCTGAAGTGACGCTGATCGCTGTCTGTTATCGCAAGCCACAGCAGTGTCGGTCCCAGAACTGGAACAACTGGAACAACTGGAAGTGATCAGCTCCAGAGTCCATGGAAACCATCGCTCCTGAAAGCAACTTCTGAAAAAAACCCAAAACAAAACACACACAAGAAAAAGAAGAGTTGTTCCAAAACAATGATGCAACTCTTAACACTGTGACGCAGTTGACACGAGAACAGTTTTTACTACACAAACATTTCATTTTTTACTATTCCTAAGTTCACTTTTGTCGTATTTTTAGATAATAAGAAGTGTGGTACTTACAGGTAGTACGAGGTCGCGTTAGTAGTACTTGTTGTAGTAGTAGTAGTAGTAGTAAAGGTAGTAGATGTTGTGCTGGTCTGAGCTGAAGTGAGCAGTTTTTCCTCGTGTGGGGCTTTAATCTTGTGACTGAACTCGTACTCGGTGTCGTGAGGAGGCGGAGCTAAACAAAAACACCAAAGTGAAAGTAAAAAAGTCAAAATTTATTAGAGTTTAACTTGGAAACGCTTTTCTCCTTTCTTTGTCTGGAATGTTTCACACTGTGGCATTAAACCTAGAAAAACACAGTTTAAATAAATTCTGGTTTAATCCTGTTTTTTTTGTACTGTTTTAGTCCTGGTTTTGTACTGTTTTGGACCTGTTTAAGTTCTGCTTTAGTCCTCGTTTGGACCTGATTTAGTCCTGGTTTAGTTCTTGATTTAGTCCTGGTTTAGTCCTGGTTCAGTCCTGGTTCAGACCTGCTTTAGTCCTGGTTTAGACCTGTTTTAGTCCTGGTTTAGTCCTGGTTTAGACCTGGTTTAAACCTGTTTTAGTCCTGTTTAGTCCTGGTTAGTCCGTTTAGACTGTTTATCCTGGTTTAGACCTGTTTTAGTCCTGGTTTAGACCTGTTTTTAGTCCTGGTTTAGTTCTGGTTTACAGTGGATTTTTTTACTTTTACTCGAGTACTTTTCAGAGTAGATGTCTGTACTTTTACTCCACTTCATTTAAAACTGGACTGAAAAGTTAAAGTTTTTTTTATTTTAGTTTGACCAAATGAAACAGAAAACACACACATTGAAGTTCTGCTGAAAAAACGGAGATTTATTTTAACACATTTGTAGTTTGAGGAAACACGAATATTTAAAAAAAAAAAAAAAAAAAACTGATGAAAAATATTCATTCATTCATTTGTTTCTGGTGAACAAAATTAAATAATGTAAAATAATACAAAATAATCATTAAATCTGTATCAAAATCACGACATTTGAAGCTTTATTAGATCTCAAAATCTGAGCAAATACTTTGACTTTTTACACTTGAAGTACATTTTTAAAGAGTATTTTTTGCTCCAGTGTCTGCACTTTTACTTCAAGTTGTTTAGATTGTGTCACCTGATGATGTAATGAGGTGAGTCTGACTACGACGTGAAAGTGCAGAGGTCAGTGGAGTTCAGTGTGTGAGCGGAAACAGCTGATGTAATATTTGGAGCTGGTTGAGTCACGTTTCACTTCTCCACAGATTTGACATTTTATATCAACACAAACAGTGGAAATGTTTTATAAATGACAGAGTTAGAGTTTTATTCCAGATAAACGTCTCCACGCTGAACGTCAGAGGAGTCGTCAGTCATTGTTAACACTTGTGTTGTTTATGCAAAGTGCAGTAGTTCTCTTAAACCACAGCTCGGCCTAAACGCCAAACTGAGCGCTGCGGGAAACTCATAAATAACGTGAATTTTCCTAAAGTGACGGCTGGTCTTTAGTTTGAGCAGAAACACCTGTACAGTCCTGCACCTGTGCTGAAACACCAGAGCACGAAGCAGCACAAGACACAAGACCAGAGCCACGGCCGAGGTGAGAGGATTTTAATTAGTGGTGTCAAATGATCAGTCATATTTAGCGTGTTATGTTTTTTAATTGCGTTAATCTCATTTTTCATCTCTAACTTTACTGTTTCTGTGCGAGTCTTATTGTAAAATCTGTTTTCATGTGATGTTCGGACACAGTCGCACTGTTCAGTCCTGCTCCGCTCGCTCCCGCAAACGATTGTAATTTTCAGTCTCGTTCTCGCCGCATCTGCGATAAACCTGCACACGTCTGATCTGAAAACATCACGACACAAACACAGAACAGACTCACCATCAGCAGAACATCCCTCTGTCGCAGAAAGAACATCTATATTCCACTGAGTCACTGTGTCCTTTAGTCCGACAGAAGCTGAACCCCATTTTTTCTTTTCTTCACTTAGTTTATGCAAATGAGTCATGCAGTTTTAAGTTTTGTTTCTGTGAGATTTGCACAGATCTACATTAAACGCATGGTAATGTCAAATAGCTGATGTGGCTCTAGAGTGGTGATGTTTATATGTTGTAAAGTTGAGTTTATTTATGCAGATTAGTAATAATAATAATGATGATACTTATATAAAAACCTATACCTCAAGTTGAAGCTTTTCTCAGCAATTTTTAGGTTAGATTAAAAAAGAGATGAATTAGATGATTTAATTACAGATCATAATGAATTAATCTCTAAATTTTTTTTAATCGCTGTAATTTTAATCTACTCTGATCAGTCTTCAGTTTGTGTCTTTGGCAGAGTGACCAGATGAACCTTTTTATCCAGGACAGTCCCAGGTTTGATTATTCGATTATTTGGTCGTCACCAGGTGTAATGACGACTCTAATATGTGGAAACTTGAGTGCTGGCGAGCAATCGGTACAGGGTGTCGGGTCAGGACAGGAGTTATAGAAGTTCAGGTGAGTTAGAATGAGGGAGTCACATCCAGGTTCTTTAATGTCTTAATGTTTCTTTAATGTCTGAGCGCGTAAAGACGTGTGTGGTTCAAATAATACATGAATAATAAATCAAAATAATACTGCAGATTACAAAGTGGTCGGTACAGTTTTGATATAAAAAGATCTAAATTAAATTACCCAGGTTTAATACAAAGGAAAATGCACATATATTAAAAAAACTGACGGCTACTGGGGATTTGTGAAGTAAAGGAAAAAGGCTTTACCATCGTATTCTGACCTACACACTTAACGACGCGCAATTACACAGTCACGAGGCTCGTAATACAAAACGAAAGTCACCCACAAAAACTTCAAAACTGCACAAACACAGTCAAACTACAGCTACAAACTCTGAACATAACACCACACACACACACACACACACACACACAAGAACACACACATCTAAAGGACGCACACCATCATTCAGACGTTAAAGTGTCCGAGACAGAGCGACGCACCGAGTGTCACGCCGCTATATTGACTGAAGAGTTCGTGACTCACTCTGTGCAAGTGCTCCCCTCTTGTGGTGAAAAGGAGTATGACAATGAACAACAACTAAGACATAACAAAACTAAATGTCTTTTATACACCAGGCAGTAAAATAATTCTTCTGTAGCATCGAGACTCCAGTTGGTCCTTTCACACCTGCAAACCAAACAAAACCACTCCGTCTGATGTTTATCCAAGATTCTCGGTGGCTCCGTGGGAAGGATTTTATTTGTGTCAAATTATATTATTAAATAAAATTACATAAATTAACATAAATAAAATCAAAATCCCCGGTCCCTGTCCCCCCGAGTGGAGGCTCATCTCCAGCAGACACAGTTTCTCGAACCCGCCTAAGAGTCTCTCAGGGTCAGGGAGCTCGGACTCAGGCTACGTTCAGACTGCAGGGCTTAACGCTCAATTCCGATTTTTTTGTGAAATCCGATGTTTTTTGCGAGGTCGTTCACATTTCCAATTAAATGCGACTTGTCTGTGACTCCAGTGTGAACGGTAAACGGCCCGAAAGTGTCCCACATGTGACACTGGAGACACGACGACGTCAACCCCATGCGTCAACCGCAGCGAGCGTGTGTGTTTACGGAAGTTGTCCAAACATGGACGCAGCATTGAGCACCTGGAGATTTTACAGTTCCGGTTTCCGCCTGCTTCAGCGCAGAATAGTGACGTTTGTGTCTTGTTGATAACGTGTAGGTGGATGAATGCACTTTGGCCGTTCAGACTGAAGTCACATGTCAAAAGATCAGATATGTATCGGTTTCAGGAGCACATATCCAAGTGTCCTGGGTCACATTTGAAAAAATTGGATCTGTGTTGTTCAGACTGTCATTAAAAGATCAGATACAGGAACATAGAAGACAAAAAATCGGATTTGGGTCACTTCAGGTGCAGTCTGAACGCAGCCTCAGAGACCTGTGGACTGTCAGCTGCGGGGAAGGTGTCCAGACCCGACCCCTGCCCCCGTCACACCTCTTACCTGGGGCCCGGTGCACACAGGTCGACCTGGTGGATCTACCAGTAGCAGATGCTGGTCTCAGATGAAGCGGTGCAGGTCTAAATCCAGAATCACAATTTATTTGTCATTTCAGTAAAAAAACAACAAAAAAACACAGAAACGAAAAACTGCGCTCAGGTCCAGGTCAACAGCAGCACAGATAATAATAAGAATAAAGAGTTAAAATATTATTTATTTTATTTAATTATTTTTATTCCTTGTGCCATAAGGATTTTAAATGGAAAGTGAATTTATTACTGTGTCCCTGATGCACTGTGGTTTTAAACGTACGGTGTCTGTCTTTCTATTTCTTTATTATTTATATTTATATATTGTGCGTGACCAGAGATGTGCCAACTGAATTGCCCTTTGGGATTAATAAAGTTGTTGATTGATTGATTGATTTATGTCAAAAAACAACCCCCACCTGCCCGTTTTCTAAAGTGCTGTTTTGTAAGGAGCATTAGTGTCTGGGCTTTCTGACCGAATTAATCTGTCTCACGGCATCAGGATAAAAACTGTTCCGTGGTCTGGTGGTCCTGGCCTGTAGATGGCGCTGTCTTCTGCCTGATGGGGTAAACAGCTGTAAAAGTCCATGTGCTGGACGGTGGAGTTTTCCATGACGCTGTGGCTTCTGTCCTGCACCTGCTGATGTAAATGTGTCCAGTGCAGGGCAGATCCGCAGCCGCAGCCGCAGCCGCAGCCGCAGCCGCAGCTCTAACTCCCCTCCACGGCCGCTTCAGGGAGACGGTGAACGCCAAAGATGTTCATTTTGTCTTCTTATGTACTTTAACTTCTTGGGTTCTTTTTAAAGACAATACAGTAAAGTGTTTTTACTTTGTTGACATGTTTCTGCTGCTGCTGCAAGTCCAGATCTGAAGAAGCAGCAGAAACATGTCAGCAAGGTAAAAACACTTTACTGTATTGTCTTTAAAAAGAACCTTGAAACTGCAAATGGTTCATTAAATCAGTTCTGGTTCCTTTGGTCGCTCCTTCGTTACTTGGAGCATGTTTGGCCGCGGTTCAAGGTTCTCCCCTCGTCTTCTTCACTCACCACAAACAGGAAATGACACCGTTAGTCTCTCCTCCCATGATGCTTTTGGAATAGTCGGTTTGAACCTTCTGTCTCCGGTTTGGACCTGAGACGGGACCGCACCAGTTTGGCATTTGGGTTGGTTTTCGTTGGTGTGAAAACTTCAACCACACTAAGATCTGCACTAAATCAAACGGACCGAGACCAGTCTTTTTTGAGTCTTGGTCCGTTTGATTTAGTGCAGATCTTAGTGTGGTTGAAGTTTTCACACCAATGGAAACCAACCCAACTAAGAGCTTCTGTTGGAATGGAACATTTAGTTCTGGAATCAGTGTTGGAAGTGAAAAAGCTGGATCTGTGCGTCCTCAGTCTGTATGAATCTCTCGAGAGGAGATGAGGCAGAGCGAGCAGACGGATGGGCTGATGTTCTGACAGTGACAGACGCTACAAGAGGCAAAGGAAGGAAACAACTTCTGCTTCATTTTAAACGTGTCTCTTTTATAATCTTTTTTAGATGAACAGCTCAGCGTCACAAGAGTTTGACAACTGCGTCTCGTCTGTTGTGAGCTACCACATCTTCTTCTCCTGGTTCACGTCGTACCTCCTCCTGATTCCTGTTTTCCTGTTCGTCCTCTACCTCGGCTTCAGCAAATGGATGTCGTCTCGGTCGTCTGCTTCAGGAGGCCTCAGTCACTCCGACGTCTTCACCCTCAACATGATCACCATGGAGATGAGCAGCATCGTCGGATGCGGCGTCACCTTATACGGGTATTTAAGTCTGAATAAAACCGCCGTGTCTTTCGGGGGAGACACGGTGTTGAGCACCAGGATCGGACAGGCGCTCTTCCACAGTCTCACCTGTGTGGAGCGTTACCTGGCCGTGGTCCATCCCGTCACCTACCTGAGCCTGAGGGGAGGGGGCGGAGTCACCGTCAGAAACGTCTGCATCGCCTTCGTCTGGGCCTTCAGCGTGATCTACACTTTACTCTGTCGGTTTATAAAGCTCGACTTGTTTTACGTTTTGTCTGTTTTTCTTCTGTACATGGCTCTTCTGCCTGTGGTCGTCTACTGCAGCGTTTACGTTCTCTGTGTTCTGATTCGTCCAAAGCCCGGAGAGCGAGGCGGGCGCAGGAAGCACGTGGACCAATCGAAGCGCTCCACTGTTTACACCATCGTGGTCATACTGGGAGTCCTGCTGCTGCGGCTGATCACCGACGTGACCTACAACAGTCTGTTTCTGTACCGTGGCGTCGGGTTTGATCGGTGTGTGTTCAGTATGTCCTCCTGCGTGGTTATCTCTGCCCAGCAGCCTGGTGCTGCCGCTGCTGTTTCTGTACAGAGCAGGAAAACTCAGCGGCTGCAGATAGATCCAGAAAGCTCCACGACACTGTGGGGTCCGGTCAAGCAGTAACGGAGGGAAACAGGGGCAGATTTTTGACATTCAAATGTCTCTTATTCAGAAACTAGAGGAACTATTGAAATAAGTAAAGTATCAGAATGTAGGAAAGAGTTACACTCCAACAGGGTCAAGTTAAACCTGTGAGATTCTTTCAAGTTCAAGACAAAACATTTAAAAACTCATGTCGGTAACGGAGGGAATGAAATATGCAGCACTTTTTGGGCAATAAATCCAAACAGTGATAACTCTTGGTTCTCACTTCCATATCCTTAACAAACTGGTTTGAATATTTGCTTCATATAGTTTTCTACCATATGGTACAAGATTAGGTTGAAAAACCTCTGACTTTTTGACTCATTAGATTTTTTATTAAGAAAGTTCATGGTAACGGAGGGAAAAGTAACGGAGGGAAAATTGTACAAACAAGTAGAAGGTGCAGGATTTTACATCATTTGTTGCTTTTTTCTTCTGAATACTTTAATATTACTTCAAAATGAAAGAAACTATTTCTATAAAATATGTCAGTCCTTCCAAGAACATTTTTATCATTTAAAAAAAAATAATAATAAAAAAAATCCTGTCCCTTCATCAACAGTTCAAAGATGGAATAACACAAGATATGATGAAATACAAACATTTATTGACATGATTTTTGGGTCTTTGAAATTTGGGAAATAATTTTTGTTCCATGTTTCATACATGGTCTGTTTAAAACATATGGAACTTTAGAACCAAAAATGGTACAGAAAAAAGGTCAACAGTTTGATAAACTAGAGTACATATGTATCTGTTCAATACACTTTTATATCAGATGAATTCACTTGAAGTTTTGTCCTTGTTGTTTACTTCTGCTTGACCGGGGCCTGTCACATGTTTGTGTTGATGAACCAGTAGCTGCGTCGCAAACAGGTGTCTGAAGATCTTGTGGTGGATTGGGCTGAGTACGAAATATTTCAAGTTGGTTCGATACGGTTCAATAAAAATAAAGTCTAAATTGTGCTTGTGATACTAAAAAAGTCTTTGTTAAACCACTTCTTGTGCAAAGTTCATATGAAACACAAATATTTTAATCATCAAAACAGTGAAAATGTCAAATGCGTCACATAAACGAGTGTTTAGTGGAAAGAAACTGCTCTGTCGTGTTGGTTTATACTTTGTTTGTTGTTTCTTTACGTTTGTAGGTTTGTGCTGTTCATTTCCATGACTTGTATCTGCTCTGTTTCCATTGTTGGTATTTTAAATTTCCTAATCATCGCTGGTTTCCTTTTGTATTATTGACCTTTTTCACAACGGTCGGAAACGCCGCGATGTAGGAAAAACGTTACTTCCAGGTAATGGTTTTCTGTGTCAAAATGTGTCCGTAAATGTGTGTCGTATTCTCCAGCAGCTTCATAAATCTTCAACCAACAAACTCCACAAAGGATAAACATTCTTCATGAACAATTTATCCACAACGATCAAGAGAAGAAAGAGCAAAACTTAAAGGAAACAACGAGACACATTAGTCACACAACAAACTCAACTCAACAAACAAACAAAAAGCATTAATATTAAAAATCGATTTCATGATGTGGATTTTTGCATAGAGAGGAGAGATTTGTGCAGTTCAAATGTTACAGATGTTCACCGATTCCACGTCTATATCGATTTTTAACTTAAATTGTAGAATCAGTCTGAGCGAACGAGATCCTTCTGTTTTATTCATGACAATAACCTTAGCATGAGCAATAAATAAATAAATAAAAACTATTATTTTGTTGGAATCAACTTAAAGAGAACAACAACAGCAACAGAAAATCTGAAAATTAACATAAATACATATTTCTACCATTATTTGTCTCGTCTTTGCTGCACGAACAAAAGGAACAGGAAGAAAATAAATCCTATAAACTCTGCTCCTTTTACAGATCAAAAAATTAAACATTTCTTTAATAATCGTTCAACAAAAACCAAACCAAGTCACCGATCAATGAGCCATATGCATGTTATAATATCTCTCCTTTGTTTTCATGAACTTTAAACATTTTCCTCAGTCACATCGTCCATCATTTTTTTATCCTTGAACATTTTCTTGAATTTTGAAACACCAGTGCAACTTTTTAAATAATAATTTAATAAGTTCCACATCTTGATTCCGTAGACAGAGACTCATTTCTGTTTTAATGTCGTCCTTGAGGATACAGTTCGGAAAAAAATATTGTCTTCTCTGGTCACACGTAAAAAGATTTTGTAGAGTTTGGGGTAAATGTCTTTGTTTGGCTCTGAAAAGAACGAATAAAAGTTGAGTTTGTCGTGTGACTAATGTGGCTCGTTGTTTCCTTTAAGTTTTGCTCTTTTTTCTCTTGATCGTTGTGGATAAATTGTTCATGTTAGAATGTTTATCCTTTGTGGAGTTTGTTGGTTGAAGATTTGGTGTGAAGCTGCTGGACAATACGACACATTTACACAGAAAAACATTAACCGGAAGTGACGTTTACCCGACATCGCGGCGTTTTTGGCCGTTGTGAAAAAGATCTAATGTTCTGTTAACAAACCTTTATCTGTGACTCGTCGTCTGCACTTGTAAATAGTTCTTACTGTTTGGTTTAATGTAAAATGTCAGAATAATGCAAAAGAAAGAAAAGAAA
>NW_026571153.1:1379172-1394245 GCF_026225935.1 Boleophthalmus pectinirostris | reverse complement strand
AGACTGTTAGCGCCCTCTGGTGGTTGTTTAACAGAACACAGTCTTGGCATTAGAAATGTCTGAAGATAAATAACAGTGATGGTTTCTACATAAACAGAGTCTCCCTGAAGCACAGTTTAGAACTGTGAGCCTCTGAGCTAAAAGGACGACATGACTGATGTCAGAAAAGTGCAAAAGCTCCTTCTATAAAGCAGCACAAACTGACAGAGTGGCAGTGGTTCAGAATTTCAGTATTTGCCCACAAATCACAGGATCACTGGTTAAAACTTCCTCCAGTGTTTCCTCCGTCAGATGTTTCTGAACAGCAGAGCCGTCCTCTAACAGGAGCGAGTGTCCTAAAGAAAACAGAAATAAAACAAAAGGTCACAAAAATATCATTAAGACATGTCATGTGTTCTTCAGTTCATAACAGTTTAAAAGAATAAATCTGTTTGTTTTAGTCCCTGCGCCCCCTCTGGAGCAGGTTTTAACTCTGGACTCAGCTCAGGTGTTTCCAGGTTTAACTCTGTGAGTGAAACATGAGATGAATTCTTGTACCTTGTTTCTTGGAAGCTCGGATTACAGCTGCACAGATGATGAACAAAGAGCCAATGATGATGAAGATGATGGTGATGGAGCCCATCATGACTCCGTAGAAGATGAACAGACCAGAGTTCTCATGTTTAGCGCCCCCTGCAGCAAAAAAATGAATTTATGAACAAGTCAGAATGAAACTGCAGATGCATCCAAAAGACAAAATATGTTAAATGTTAAAGGTCCTCAAAATGGCATCCATAACTGGAGAGGTTTATATGAAGAATTATTTGGTGTAATTCCATGGCTTGGCTGCTCTTGTGGCTGCCTGCCTCACACACTGTGCAGATTATGAAACGTTTTGTTTTTTGAGCTCAGTTTTTTTAACATCTGTTGAGGGATTTTAACCAATGAAGAAGTGCAGCTCAAAGGACACGAGTGAGAGACTGCTGGACTGTGTGAAATGAACTTTGTTTTTCTCTATCCATCCATCCATTTTCTTCCGCTTATCTGGGACCGGGTCACAGGGGCTTTAGTCTAAGCAGGGACTCCCAGACTTCCTTCACCACAGACATGTCCTCCAGCTCCTCCGGGGAAACCCCGAGGTGTTCCCAGGCCAGTCGAGAGACATAGTCCCTCCAGTGTGTCCTGGGTCTTCCCCGGGCCTCCTCCCGGCGGGACATGTCCGGAACACCTCCCGAGGGAGACGTCCAGGAGGCATCCGGAACAGATGCCCGAGCCTCAACTGGCTCCTCTCGACGAGGTGACATTCCATGTCCCCAGAGCCACAGTCTCCATGTCCGGAGATCTGGTCGTCGAGGCCCCCGCCGTCGACTGCTGCTCAGATCTCTCTGCACCGGCCCCATATGGATCCTCCCGCAGGTGTGGGCCCTTCCGTGGGCCCACCACCTGCGGGAGGAGTTTTTCTCGTACAATAAAATATTTGTTTTGAACTGTTAATTGCCACGGCAAAAATCCTCACTTTTCATCATTGTGAAACCCATGGATAGACTCAGGTACAACGATAAACCACTTCCTACAGATGTGTTTCCCACGTTCAAGTGTGGAGGCTTTGAAGACAAAAAGAAACATCTGGTCTCATAATACGACCCGAGTGAAGTTACCATGACTCTCCACTGAAGTTTGCCTCTTCAGAAAAATGTGACCAACAGGTCACATCATTTACCCCAAAACTTCACACCGACCGTGGGAATAGTTTTATTCGACACTGGGATTTATCTACATTATTCTACATTACACTTCGCTGCTATGGCCTGTACATGTGTTGAACATACATAAAGTTTCAAACATTATTGCTGAAATAGGTCCATGGAGCATCAGCACAAAACAGATTTGTTGCATTTCTCACTGACCTTCTTGTATTTCTCCTGATCTTCTGTATTCTTCTGATCTTCTTGTGATCCAGGCAGGGCTGGAGCTGGAGTAGACCTTCTGTTTGAAGTCACGTTTATCTCAAAATACACTGTGGAGTTTGAGAAAGTCAAGTCCAGAAGATTCATGACATTTACAGAAGAGCAGCAAAACTTACCAGTAGAAATAAACCTCCAGCCTCCTTTCGGCGTGGTCACCATCACACAGCGATACTTCCCCGAGTCGAGGGCTGTGAGGCGGGTAAGGAGGAGCTGCACCTGCCCCTGTTTCAGAGCTTCTCTGTGGAGCTTCACTCTGCCTCTGAACTGTGCGTCCTGATCCTCTATGATCTCCACTCCACTTACCACGTGCAGTACAAACTTCTCTGGTTCTGTCAGGAGTCTGCAGTTCATGTGGAGCTCAGACAGGTCCATGTTGTTCGGCCTGTTTAACTCTACGGTGATGTTGGTGCCCTCCTCTGCCGAATAGAAGATGCTTTTCACACTGGACTGAGCTGGAACGAAAAGTTTGTTAAAACTGATCAATGTTTATTTAAGGCCCATATTACACTATTTTCTGATCTGTCCACAAACATATAGTTAGGACGCCTGCCCTGCACCTGTCTCGGCCTCCACCTGCCTCGGCCTGCACTCCCCGTTTGTTATTTGTTGTCTCTCATTTGCGTGTGCTGCCGGTGTCCTGGCCCTGATTGGTGAGTTGCATCTCTTCTCTGCTGGGTTGGATTCTGTTTCCTGCTGCAGTGGTTGGAGGACTGACTGATGCTCCTCCGATCCCCTGACTGAACCTTCACCCAGTAAAAGTGCCGTGCTCCTGCTCGTCCTGCAGCTGAACTACAGCATGAGCTTCCACCTTCCGTACTAGACCTGTCTCCCATTTGCCTTCTGTTGAATGTAACGGTGGCCCCATCCACACTAGTGTGTATGTGAGTAGTGTTGTTGTGGGTGCAGGGTTCGTTCACACTAATCCGATGGAAAACATCTCCAGAGTCTGAACGATCTGGTGCCTCCAGCTCCACGAGTTCATGTTGGTCTAGATGTGATGGGGACTGTGTGACTCCTGAAAACTCTGATACTCTGATGTAGGAGCTGGAGTCTCGTCCTGATTGGACACGTCACTGGTGACTCGCTCCTTCTGATTCTCTGGGTTTGTGACATCGTCATGTGACGATATTGTGGAAAACAGTTTAAACAAACCAGAGACAAACGGAGAAACAGCCGAGATACAACTACTATGCTCGTCTTAAAATCCACTGTTATGTTCAGTAACAACTGAACCTCGTCATTGGTCCATGAAAAGACTGTTTCACTCTTGTCATCCTCCTCAGCTCGAACATCGGCTGCTGCAGACACGGTGCTCCTCTTCCTTGTTTTTACCGCCCATGTGACGTTGTGAGGCCAGACTAGTCATGTGACTAATGTTTCAGGCAGATTCGCGTTACTGTGTGGAGGGAAGACTTTGATAATAAACACAGAAATGACACAAATCGTTTTTGATACGGTGATTTGTTTCAGTGTAAATGTGACCTGTGTAATGTGAGACACTAGACACCTGTTGTTTGTGACGGCCTTTTCTTTAATCTGAAGTTATCAACTTGGAGATATTGTTAAGTTGTATTGGGAATTTCTGATATAAAGTCTTGTAAATGGTCACAATTTTCTATAGCACTTTCCACCTTCAAGGCTCAAAGCGCTTTACAACAAGGAACCACTCACCCATTCACACACACATTCATACACCAGTGTACACAGACACTGTGGGCAAGGTGGGTTAAGTGTCTTGCCCAAGGACACAATGACAGCATTCATCTGTGGGAGCTGGAATCACACCAGCAACCTGTGGGTCAGTGGATCTGACGCTCACCAATGATGTTTATGTCAAGAGCTGGAATCAAACTGCCAACCTTCAGATCAGTGGGCGAATGCTCCACCAACTGAACTACTGCCCCCCAGGTTTTAGACAGTTTTACTGTCTAAAAACTTTTGTTGTTGTTGTTGTATTTATTTTATAAAAGCCACTTCATTTAAATCACATCTAATTTGTGTTACTTTCCTTTGTCAATACCATAAACAGACCTGAACTTGTGTTTTGTTTCATTCACATGTTTAACACATAAACCTGCACGTTTAGGTTCTTCTCTCAGAGTGAAACACTCTGTACCACCTTGTGATGTCATCATGTGGTGATACACGAAGTGTTCCACTTTTTAAACTCCACACACCTTCACCAGAATCATCTGAATCATTTCTGTCCTTGAATTTTTTTTAACCAATCTCTACTAAATTAAAGGTAAAAGGAACTGTTCATTTGAAAAAAACAAAAACAAACGACCACTTCATGACATCACAAGGTGGACCAGAGCATTTGGAGCTTTGTAAATGGACACAGACTGTTCAGTCCAATCTACAGGTTTTATAAACATTACACTTTCCAAAATGCTGCACAGACAAATGACAATAATAAAGAGAGTAGATCATAAATAAAAACAATAAATAAAAACATTAAAATAAAGCTAAAAGATTTATTAAAGCTAAAAATGTTTAAATAAATCAAATAAAAATAAAAGACACAGGGGACCACACAACTCACACAGTGTTAAAAGGCAGAGAAACAGTCCACCAGAGGGAGCTGTTTGACAAGAGAGAATGTGTGAATGAAACAAACACAAGTCCAGGAGAGTTTCTGATGAGGAAACAGCGTCAGAACACGACTCAGATCTCACAAGAGTCTGTTTAGTGAAATGTTCCACACTCACCTGAGAGACGAGTCAGACCGAGCAGCAGGAGCCAGAGCAACATCATCCACAGAACTCCATTCCCAGAGCTCTACAAACACACACACCACACTTTTAGTTCAGTTTGTGCTGTTTAAACCGTTTCTTTCCTTTTCAGACTCTTTTTTGACAGTGAGTGTGTTTACAGCACATCAGTGTCTCGGTTATGATCAAGTTTTTTGGTCCCCTGGTTTCTTCATGGTGCATGTAAACGCAGTGTCCCGGTTTCAGTGTGAAGGTTATTAGAAACTGGGATACTGTAGCTGGTATATTCCGATAGTAACTGGAATACTGTGGAATGTAAACGCAGTATCCCAGTTAATGCAACATAAAGTTGAGTCACATGTGTCCAGAAGACAAACACTTTCCAGTTTTTTTTATAACAACAGAAGCGACATAAATAAAGTGACCAACATAAATAAAGTGACCGACATGAATAAAGTGACTACATAACTAAAGTGACCAACATAAATAAAGTGATCGACATAAATAAAGTGACCAACAAATAAAGTGATCGACATAAATAAAGTGACCGACATAAATAAAGTGACCAACATAAATAAAGTGATCGACATAAATAAAGTGACCAACATAGAAGTGATCGACAAATTAAATAAATGACTAAATAAAGTTGACGTAAATAAGTGACCAACATGAATAAAGTGATCGACATAAATAAAGTGATCAACATAAATAAAGTGATCGACATAAATAAAGTGACCAACATAAATAAAGTGATCGACATAAATAAAGGACAACATAAAGTGATCGAATAAATAAAGTGACCGACATAAAAAAAAGTGACCAACATAAATAAAGTGACCGACATGAATAAAGTGATTGACATAAATAAAGTGATTGACATAAATAAAGTGATCGACATAAATAAAGTGATCAACATAATTAAAGTGATCGACATAAATAAAGTGACTGACGTAAATAAAGTGACCGACATAAATAAAGTGACCGACATGAATAAAGTGACCAACATAAAGTGATCGACATAAATAAAGTGATCAACATAAATAAAGTGATTGATATAAATAAAGTGACCAACATGAATAAAGTGACTGATGTAAATAAAGTGATCGACATAAATAAAGTGACAGACATAAATAAAGTGACCGGCATAAATAAAGTGATCAACGGTTCATTTAAAAAAAAATTAAAATTTGGAATTAACACTAAAATTTAGTAAATGAAGTAAAATTAAAACATTATTTATAAATAGGCATGGTTTTATTTACAAAGAAAAGGAAATTTATACTGTTATTACAGAGTGGACAGAAGAGAAAAGAATATTGTATGTAACTGTGATTTCTTTGTAAATTGTTATTTTTTGTATAATGCTCTTGTACAATTAAAGTTAATCAGCAGTAGCAGAAATTCAAAGCAACAGAAACTAACATCTTCTTTATTTAGTTTATTTCCCACACTAATATTTAAACTGTTAGCTGTGGTTGTGCGGCCCACTGCCTGCCACAAAGGAAAGAAGAAACTATGATCAACAAGATCAGACTATGAAAGTTGTCTGATTTTGTGATTTATAATGTGTGGTTCAGGTAAAAAACAGCTTCCAATTCAAACCACAGTCTGCTACAAACACACTAACAGACAGACACACCCAGACACACCCCTATACATACACACACACACACACACACACACACACACACACACACACACACACACACACACACACACACACACACACACACACACACATACACACACACATACACACACACACACACACACACACACACACACACACACACACACACACACACACACACACACACACACACACACACACACACACACACACATACACACACACACACATACACAGACACACATACACATACACACACATACACACACACACATACATACACACACATACACACACACAGACACACACACACACACACACACACACACACACATACACAGACACACACACACACACACACATACATACATACACACACACATACACACACACACACACACACACACACACACACACACACACACACACACACACACACACACACATACACATACACATACACACACTTTGCTCCTGGTATATGAAATTCCCGGCAGGTCCTGACCCGGCCCGGCTGGTGGAGCTGGTGGAGCTGGTGGAGGTGGTGAGATGTGCCCACAGGAGTTTTGGTTTTGTTTGTATTTTGAATGTTTTTACTCAACTGAAATGAGAAAAATAGAATGAAACTGTTCAAAAATGCAGTGACACAAGTGAAATGTGCTGGTTTCACTGTTCACACTGTTGCAAACATTTGGAAATAGAATCAAAGAAGCACTGGCAATAGAATTACGCAGCAATAATAACTAACAATGAATAATAATACAGGTTCATACATCTGCAAAATAACCACAAGTTTAAACTCAGAAGCAAGAATCATTTAAAATATTTTAGAACGATAAAATTTCTTTCTCGTTATTTACAGCAGCTTCAAATTCTGCACAGCAAAAACAGTTTGTGGTTACGAGTCAATGTCAGTTAGAGATGAGGGTGTTGCAATGTTTCCTGTCTTTATACACACTGGGTTGTTTTTTGGTTAGAGTTTGCAGTTACAACATAAACATATTTTATCATTTGACTTCATGCCTGGACTAAAGCTGCGTTGCTTTTATTTTAGATGTGTTTTTTAATGACATTTTTAGTTTGGCAACTTCCGTTTTTCATTGCTTAGACATAAACTCTTCTCTAGTCTGAGCAGCGTCACAACAATGAGTGTGTTCACATGCACATCAGTATTCCAGTTATGATCCATATCCTGGTTATGTCAGTATTCGTGTTACTGTGTTTACATGCGCACTGAGAAACCGGGACACTCATATCCACATCTACATGATCAAATGGAGTGTCCCGGTTTCTTGACATAATCTTACAAATGCACAAGCGCAAAAATTTACTTAAATCAATTTAATAAACCAGGAAAAATACAAACCGTGAGCTCCTTTAGTGTCAGAAGCTCAGGAGGTTTAACCAGCGGTGAGGAGCTGTGAGAATCAAACAATCCACTGCACACATCAAACCTACAGATTCTTCATTAAAATCTTCTGCATAAATAAACTCAACTTTACAACATATAAACCAGAACCACTGTAGAGCCACATCAGCCCATTTGATCAGATCATTCAGCTCTGATCACATTTGTTTACGTTTTACAGAAACGAAACTTAAAACCGCATCGCTAATTAGCATAAACTGCTAGCGCTGATAAAAACAGCTGCTCCTTGTGCCGCTGATGTGATCAGCTTGTTTCGGACTAAACGACACGACTCTGTGGATTATGTGTGTTCTTTCTGTGACAGAAGAGGTGCTGATGATGGTGAGTCTGTTCTGTGTGTTTACAGTACAGGAGATAGTTCATGTTTTAGCTTTTCAGTGATCACACGAGTGCAGGTCATGTGCAGGTTTAGAGCAGCTCTTAATTTTACAGTCATTTCACTCGTGTGGTCACTTTATTTATGTTGGTCACTTTATTTATGTTGGTCACTTTATTTATGTCCTGGGGTGGGTGCTCGACGGCAAGCGTCTGGTGGCCGTGCAAAGCCCGAACGAGTGACGTGGGGCGGCCCTTCCGTAGACCCACCACCTGCGGGAGGAGCCATATAGGGCTGCTGCGGAGAGATCTGGGCAGCAGTCGAAGACGGGGGCCTCGACGACCAGATCTCCGGACATGGAGACTGTGGCTCTGGGGACATGGAATGTCACCTCGCTGGGGGGGAAGGAGCCTGAGCTTGTGCGGGAGGTTGAGCGTTACCGACTAGATATAGTCGGCCTCACCTCCACGCACAGTTTGGGCTCTGGAACCCAACTCCTTGAGAGGGGCTGGACTCTCCATTTCTCTGGCGTTGGCCGCGGGGAGCGGCGGCGGGCTGGTGTGGGCTCATTGCCCCACAGCTCAGTCGCTGTGTGTTGGAGTTCACCCCGGTGAACGAGAGGGTCGCGTCCCTGCGCCTTCGGGTCGGGGACAGGTCTCTCACTGTGGTGTCGGCCTACGGGCCGAACAGCAGTGCAGAGTACTCGAGTACCCGGCCTTCTTGGAGTCCTTGGGAGGGGTACTAGACAGTGCACCGACCGGGGACTCCGTTGTTCTACTGGGGACTTCAACGCCCACGTGGGCAACGACGGTGACACTTGGAGAGGGGTGATTGGGAGGAACGGCCTCCCCGATCTGAACCCGAGCGGTGTTTTGTTATTGGACTTCTGTGCTAGTCACAGTTTGTCCATAACGAACACCATGTTCGAGCACAAGGGTGTCCATAAGTGCACGTGGCACCAGGACACCCTAGGCCGGAGGTCGATGATCGACTTTGTAGTCGTGTCATCTGATCTCCGGCCGCGTGTCTTGGACACTCGGGTGAAGAGAGGGGCTGAGCTGTCAACTGATCACCACCTGGTTGTGAGTTGGGTTCACTGGTGAAGGAGGAAGCCGGAAAGACCTGGCAGGCCCAAGCGTGTAGTGAGGGTCTGCTGGGAACATCTAAACTGAAGAAGGAGTCCTTTCGGGCCTTGCTGGCTTGGGGGATTCCTGAGGCAGCTGACGGGTACCGACGGGCCAAGCGTGCTGCAGTCCGTGTGGTTGCAGAGGCAAAAACTCGGAGCTGGGAGGAGTTCGGGGAGGCCATGGAGAAGGACTATTGACTGGGGATGTGGTCGGATGGCGGACTGGGGTGGCTGGGGACTCGGAGGCGGACTCATCCATCACCCTGGCTGAAGTCACTGAGGGGGTTGGAAAGCTCCTTGGTGGCAAAGCTCCGGGGTTGGATGAGATCCGCCCTGAGTACCTTAAGTCTCTGGATGTTGTGGGTCTTGGCTGATACGCCTCTTCAACATCGCGTGGCGGTCGGGGACAGTACCTCTGGACTGGCAAACCGGGGTGGTGGTCCCTCTGTATAAGAAGGGGGACCGGAGGGTGTGTTCCAACTATAGGGGGATCACACTCCTCAGCCTTCCCGGTAAGGTCTATGCCAGGGTACTGGAGAGGAGAATCCGGTTGATAGTCGAACCTCGAATCCAGGTGGAGCAGTCTATCGGAATAAACCAGCTACAGTGTCCCAGTTTCTAATAACCGGGACACTGAAACCGGGATACTGTGTTTACATGCACCATGAAGAAACTCAAAAAACCCGATCATAACCAGGATACTGACGTGCATGTATACGCACTCAATGAGATTTAATGATTTTTGTCAAGAAATACAATTAATATTCTGCAGAATTGAGTTAAAAATTAAAAACAGAACCACAAAGAAACAACACAGGTCTGTTCTGGATGAGCTCATTTTGATCAGTCCCAAGTTCTACAGATTTACTGAAAGAACTATATTATTTTACTCTCATTTTCACAACCGTTCACCTCGTCATGAGTATGCCGACTTTATTGCTGTATTGTTTTATTGTAGTGTGTGTAAGGTGTTGTCTACTTTCTTCATAACCACAGATCAAACTGTTAAAGGTGTCATGGCTGGTGCTCCCCTCCCTGTGTGTGTGTGTGTGTGTTTGGGCGGAGTCTCCTGGTCCTGATTCATCGCACCTGCAAGCAATCAAGAGCCACTACTTGACACCTGCTCACCTGTGAGACTCTGCCAGATTGTTTCCTACCTGCACACGGTGAACCTCTTGGCTCCTAGATTCTACGTTTTTGCTGCTTGCCTTTTGCCAAACATTTTTCTTACTTGCGTTCTCTGCCCTTCAGTGATCCCTGCCGTCTCCAGCCCTGCTCCAGCCCTGCTCCAAGCCCTGCTTCTGCCCTGCTCCAAGCCCTGCTTCTGCCCTGCTCCAGCCCCTGCTCCAGCCCTGCTCCAGCCCTGCTCCAGCCCTGCTCCAGCCCTGCTCCAGCTCCGCTCCTGTCCTGCTTCTGCCCTGCTCCAAGCCCTGCTTCTGCCCTCATTTTGCCCTTTGTAAAATAAATTCTCCTTTTCCATTTTTTAACCGGTCTGAAGTCCATTTTTGGGTCCCTCCATTGTTGCGCCATAACAAAAGGGAAATGACGCAAACGCTGAGGAGCCCAACTGTGTATTTTTTTCTTCTTGATAAACTACTAAATAATAAACTACTAAATAATAAACTACTAAAGCACTGATTATTTTACCAAAGTGTGGACACACTTTTTCAATCGTGTTTCTTAATCCGTGTGTCGTTCATTCATTTGTTTTTCAGAATAAAACCAAAACAAAACTGAACCAGGACTAAATCAGGACTAAAACAGGACTAAATCAGGACTGAACCAGAACTGAACCAGGACTAAACCAGAACTAAAACTGGACTAAAACTGGACTGAACCAGGAGTAAAACTGGACTAAAACTGGACTAATCCAGGACTAAACCAGGACTAAAACAGAACTGAACCAGGACTATGCCAGGTCTAAAACAGGACTGAACCAGAACTGAACCTGGACTAAAACAGGACTAAACCAGGTCTAAAATAGGACTAAAACAGGACTAAACCAGGACTAAACCAGGTCTAAAACAGTGAAAACTCACTGAAGCATCAACTCTCAAGGACACCTTTGGAATGTAGTGAACAAAAATACAACGAAGGTGCTTGTTTTTGTAAACGCTCTCAAACTAAAAAGCTGTTTTGTTCATATTTCAAATGTTGTTAATCAACTTAAATTTGAAAAATAGTATGAAACTGCTCAAAAATGCAGTGAAACTATGTAAACTCAACTATTAAACACAAATCAGGATCAATATTTTCAATCAAATACACTCACTCTATGTTCATGAGGATGTTTTGGCTGTGAAAATGAGTTTAAAAAGTACTTACAAGTTTTATTCTGGCATCTCAAAATATTCACACCGACGTTGACACTGACATCTGTTTTTTCCTCTTCGAGCAAAGTTGCATGTATAGTGCTGCGACTGTGAAAGGAGGAGCAAATGTGGTTGTGCAGGTTCTTCATTTCAAAAGTGAAACCTTCCGTCTTTGTTTCCTCTTTGTGCAGAAATCACGCCATCTGCTGGTCATAGATGTCATTGATTTGTCTGTAAGTTTCCGCTCAAGGCTGAGGTACACGTATATTAAATACTGCAATTATGTATTTGTTTGAATATCACACAATGAGTTAATGCTTAACCAGTGAAAGCTGATATATATGTTTAAAGGTGCCACTGTGTGAAGACATATTTGTTTTTAAGGTATTCCCTTTGCAGAGATGAAGGTTCTGTATTTTTAAGGAAATTCTTTACAGAGCAGCTGCAGTGGAGTCATTTTGGCTGGAACCGCGCCTAAATAGACTTGGCTGTAATGTAAACTTGGCTGTCATCTGTCACAGTTCTGTCTTTTTGTTTACTTGTTTTCCCCAGTCCAGTTCCATTTCTCAGTCTGTTCCGGTCCTCCTTTTGCCACCTCCCTCCTTTCCCTACAGCTGCCCCTCATTTTGTAATCAGCCCAGGCCCAGTCTATATATACTCCCTCTGCTCCCTCAGTCTTTGCCTGATTGTCGACCTGTCAAGACATACACTCAAGCTTTCCCTGAACCTCTGTATCTCTGTACCCTGTTGTTTGCATTTAGTGCAATTCTGATTTATTTCCTTGTTGACCTTACCTGCTTCTGTGTTTATTTCCCAGCTTATTTTCCTTGTAGACTATTTCCCAGTTTCTGGATGATATTTTCGTTCACGTTTGACATCATATACTCCTTTGTTGTTGTCAGTCTGATTTATTAAATATTGTATAAACATATTTATCTTTACCTGTTAAAGGACACTTTCTGTTATTCAATTAAGCCTTTGTTTGCCTGCACAATTGTGTTGCATTTGAGTCCAATTCACCTGCGTGATATCATCCCCTTATTGTAAAGGACAACGGAGATGCTTCAGGGAGAATCGAGGGCGTGAACCTGCTCAACATGTGTTTGAATATTCATGCTGACGTTTTATGTGTCTGGGTTGAGGGAAACTCAATGATGTAAGTCCTGTGTAGCTGTAGGTCATCAGGGACAACGATTTGACCCAGAGCTCTGAAGTAGAATTGTACTGAATAGGGAATAAATTCTTTGTGATTTTAATTGATTGATTCCAGTCGTTATTTTCTCCGATAGAACACGCTAACAAGGCAAAGCAAGTTTATTGGAACAGCTGAAATAAAAATCAGCATCAAAACATTTAAATGCGTCGGAAATTCATGAACATCTCACACTTGTAGAACTGAAGAACGATCTGGTGAAAGAGTCATGCTCGATTAATATCTATTGTATAAGATTAAAGTCACGACTAATATCCAAATCTCACGGTACGATATTTATTTTAGATTTTTTGTGGAGGCAAAACTGTTAATATTCTTCTTTTTCCTCTTAAAATGCCTTGACAAAATTTTATCCAAAGAACTAAGAGTTAAAAGTGTTAGAACTGTTATTTCTTCTTGTCGTCTGCACTGAAATGGAGCAAAGGATCATGGTCTATGTAGTTCCTCTGTGTTTTTTTTTTAGCTGTTGCTGCATCAAAACTCTTCATTTAAACAAAGAACTCTCATAATTCGATATATTGTGAAGGGCCTCGATATTATTGTGAGAACTTAGACGATACGAAATCATGATATTTCAGTTATTGTTACATATCTACTTGTGACACTGTAAATACTAATGACGGGCGAATGGAGCCTTGTGAAGCATCGACACCTCAGTCGCAATTTTGTCTCAAATGGTTCGACGTGTCTGAGGCCTCAGAGAAACACTGACCTCTAGTGGACAAATTTAACCATTGCAAACGAGCACACGACCCACAATACAATAATACAATAATAATGATGATTTAAAATAATATGTAAAGAGCAACATAAATAACATGCTGTAAATAAGAAAATGACAGGTGACCTTGTTAGGTGGAATTAGGTCAAAGTGATCCCAAACCATGGATAGATGCCATTGAAAATGAAACAAATGCCAAAAGTCGCCAAAATCACCACTAACATCACACAAAACTCCTCACTACCCAACATTTTTAACAAATATTGGTACATCTTTTGATGGATTCAACATTTATATTAATCTCACTGTGTATGTAATGGTAATGTAATCTTCACTTTTGTTATTTAATCATATTATAATCAATGTATCAATATGTGCACTTAAACGATTCTGTTTCTGAGTATTGCAGATTTCATGAGTTTGCAGAAGGTCACGAAGTCCTATCAAATTCAATAACAGGAAACATCTTGGGCGACCATTGCTTGAGGAGGATAAAACTAAGGAGGATGAAATGAGGAGGGCAGACTGACCTTAACTCTGGCCTGAATACTGTATTGAAGTGTTATTTTTGTTTTTCCTGTAAGCAAAAAGGAACTACTCATGTCGTAATGTTTTGCATGTTCCCCCTCCCGTTCTGAGATGAGTAGTTCCCATTGTAACTAGGGGTCCTAATACTGAATAAAAGGCGTGGAGAAACGAGAGGAGACTTTAGAGAGTATTTGAGAGAACAGCAAGTTACATGTAACTAAAGTCCTTCTCTCGGTTACTCCCTCCACGCGTGTAAAAGATATTAATCTCTTGTCTTCTCTCCTGTTATTGAATATTGAGTATAGGTGTAAAGGTGAACCTATCATCTTTTATACTGTAGCAGTTTAGCGCTTGTCAAACCATGGAAGTGCACTGAACACTCTGAAGCTCTGAACCAATCGCAGAGCGGAACATTCGCCAAACCAATGAAACGCTTCAAGGGGAGCAGCAGGAGGAGGGGCCGACACTTCCACACTTCAGTCACATGAGTAGCTGCTGCTGAGACGAGCTCTGAGGCAGTGCTTCGGAGCAATTTGTTTCAGAAAGAACGAGACGTGCTCCAGAGCTCCGACTCATTTGCCCGTCACAAGTAAATACCTAACGCTTTGCTCTGTTGAAGAGTGTGAGTGTGTGTGTGTGTGTGCGTTTGTCTGAGAGTGAACAGTGTGAATAGTTTTTATTGTTGACTATAATTGCGTTGTATAATTTATTCTGTGAAGCAGGGAGTGCAGATGGAAACAAGCTGTGTCTTAGAGGTGTAAAACTGCGTTCAGACCCGAGCGTCAGGGCGTCCATTTCACACACAGAGTCTATGTGGAGGCATGTCTGGCGTCCTGTGGTTTTGCGGCGCCTATCTAGTGTCGATGTGGCATGTCTTGAGCATTCTGGCATCAACACTCTAGACGTGCGTCAAGGGGTCAGAAGTTGAAAATGCTGAACTTTTCACATTGGATGCGCAGCGTTAACCAATCAGGGACGAGTATCCAGAGACATAGTGACATTATTAGAAGGAGAAGAAAGAGAAAGACCCAGGAACCGGGGCCAGAAGCCACAAACATTAGCGGAGGATAAATATATATGCCGCAATCACAGAGCCACCAGGACTAGACCAGGACTGGACCAGGACTGGACCAGGACT